>NC_092342.1:129825000-130125000 GCF_046630445.1 Rutidosis leptorrhynchoides | reverse complement strand
TATATATATATATATATATATATATATATATATATATATATATATATATATATATATATATATATATTTTATTTTAATTTTAATTTTAATTTTAAGTTAATAATAATAAGGTTATGTTAGCGAATGTTTTAAGTTTGTAAGTCGAAATTCTGTCCATGTAACACTACGCGATTAATACTCATTGTAAGTTATGTTCAACCTTTTTAAATTAATGTCTCATAGTTATGTTATTATTATGTTTATTTAAATTGAAGTAATCATGATGTTGGGCTAAATATTAAAGACTGGGTAATTGGGCTTTGTACCATAATTGGGGTTTGGACAAAAGACCGACACTTATGGAAATTGGACTATGGGCTATTAATGGACTTTATATTTGTTTAACTGAATGATAGTTCGTTAATTTAATATATATAGATTTACAATTTGACGTATCTATAAATAACCATATATACTCGATCGGACAAGATGGGCGGGATATTTATAAGTACTAATAATCGTTCATTTAACCGTACACGGGAATGGATTAATAGTCAATGGACTCATTAAAACAGGGGTGGATTACATACAAGGACACTTGGTGTAATTGTTAATAAAGTATTAAAACCTTGGATTGCACACAGTTGATAACCTGGTGTAATCATTAGCAATGTATTAAAACCTTATTACAGTTTAAGTCCCCAATTAGTTGGAATATTTGACTTCGGGTATAAGGATAATTTGACGAGGATACTCGCACTTTATATTTATGACTGATGGACTGTTATGGACAAAAATCGTATGGACATATTGAATAATCCAGGACAAAGGACAATTAACCCATGGTAATAAATTAAAATTAACACGTCAAACATCATGATTACGGAAGTTTAAATAAGCATAATTTCTTTATTTTATATCTTATCGCATTTTTAATTATCGTACTTTTAATTATCGCAATTTTATTTACCATCATTTTATTTAACGCACTTTAATTTATCGCACTTTAATTATCGTCATTTACTTTACGCTTTAAATTAAGTTATATTTATTTTTAATATTTTACATTAGGTTTTAATTGTGACTTAAAACATAAAATCGACAAACCGGTCACTAAACGGTAAAAACCCCCTTTTTATAATAATAATAATAATACTATATATATATATATATATATATATATATATATATATATATATATATATATTTTATTTATTTATATTTATATTTATACAAATATAGTTTAAAAATATAGCGTTAAACTTGGCTAGCTCCCTGTGGAATGAACCGGACTTACTAAAAACTACACTACTGTACGATTAGGTACACTACCTATAAGTGTTGTAGGAAGGTTTAGGTATATCCACTCTATAAATAAATAAATAAACTTGTGTAAAATTGTATCGTATTTAATAGTATTTTGTAATAAAAATATAACCATTTCGTATACACCTCGCATAACATCAGTGGCAAGCAAATCACCGGACCTGAACTCATTCATGAAACAACCGAGAAGATCGTTCAAATCCAAGAAAGGCTCTAGACGGCCCGTAGTCGTCAAAAGAGCTATGCCGACATTAGACGTAAAGATCTCGAAATCCAAGTGGGTGACCGCGTAATGTTAAAAGTCGCACCTTGGAAAGGTGTAATCCGTTTCGAAAAACGGGGAAAGCTAAATCCGCGATATATTGGTCCTTTTGAAATCTTGGAGCGTATTGGACCCGTTGCTTACCGTTTAGATCTTCCTACTCAATTGAGCTCCGTTCATCCTACCTTCTATGTATCTAACTTGAAGAAGTGCCTTGCCAAACAAGAACTCGTCATTCCTCTCGAGGAGCTTACTATCGATGACAAACTTCACTTCGTGGAAGAACCAGTTGAAATTGTGGGCCACTCCTTCAAGACGCTAAAATAAAGTAAAATTCCGATTGTAAAAGTTCGTTGGAATGCTAAAAGAGGACCCGAGTTTACGTGGGAAAGACAAGATCAAATGAAAAGGAAGTACCCTCACTTATTCGTAGAATTGGCAACGCAAGGTCTCGAGGAAGAAACAACGACTACTACTTCCAACTAAATTTTGGGACGAAATTTCTTTTAAGGGGTAGGTAATGTAATAACCTGTCTTTTTCCGTTTACTTTCTGTTTAATTATTTTAAAGTCCGTTATTTAATTATAACATCTCCCGTCTACTCTAGCGTATTTAAGATAATTTGTAGAGACCCGTCCTAATCCATCCGGACGAAGTCCATATCGATCACAAACGATTCACAATAGTTGATTTCATCGCGAGGTAATTGACCTCTATATGATACATTTTACAAACATTGCATTCGTTTTTAAAAGACAAACTTTCGTTACATCGACAGTTGACAGGCATGTATAGCATTTCATAATATTTTTAAATATAATTGACTTAATAATAATCTTGATGAACTCAACGACTCAAATGCAACATCTTTTGAAATATGTCGTGAATGACTCCAAGTAATATCTTTAAAATGAGTAAATACACAGCGGAAGACTTCTTTCATACCTGAGAATAAACATGCTTTCAAGTGTCAACCAAAAGGTTAGTGAGTTCATTAGTTTAACATAAATAATCATTTCATAATTTTAATAGACCACAAGATTTCATATTTCCATTTCTCATAAACATACGTCCCATGCATAGAGACAAAAATCATTCCTATGAATTGAACACCTGGTAATCGACATTAACAATATGCATATAAGAATATCCCCATCATTCCGAGATCCTCCTTCGGACATGATATAAATTTTGAAGTACTAAAGCATCCGGTACTTTGGATGGGGCTTGTTGGGCCCGATAGATCTATCTTTAGGATTCGCGTCAATTAGGGTGTCTGTTCCCTAATTCTTAGATTACCAGACTTAATAAAAAGAGCATATTCGATTAGATAATCCAACCATAGAATGTAGTTTCGATTACTTGTGTCTATATCGTAAAGCATTTATAAAAGCAGCGAATGTATTCTAAGTCCCAAAAATATATATTGCAAAAGCATTTAAAAAGGGATTAATGAAACTCACACTACTGTATTTTGTAGTAAAAATACACATGACGACATTGAACAATGCAGGGTTGGCCTCGGATTCACGAACCTATATCATTTGTATATTTATTAATATACATAGTTGTAATCGAACAATATATATATATATATATATATATATATATATATATATAAATTTATTAGTTATATACTTTTTATTTTAATAATATATATATGTTTCATATATTTATTTTGTTATATAATATATTACTTTTCGTTATGTTATATGTATTAAATATATTTTTATATATGTATATATTATTTGTTTGAAAAAAAAATATAGTAATAATAGTAGTATTATCATAATCTTAGAAATGGCAAAATTTATAACAGTGTTAATACTTAATATTATTAGTAAAGGTAGTAATGTTAATAATAACTCTATTAGTGATAATAATAGTGATATTAACAATAATATTTGTGAAAAGTATTAATTCTACTATTAATGATAGTTATAATATTGATTTTAGTAATTACGTAATAATAATTCATATAATAATACAATATTGGTACTTATGTTAATATTAACGTTCCTATTATTTACAGAAAAATACTACTACTAATATTCACGAAGATGATATTAATTTGTAATATTTTTATAATGATAATAATAATAAACCCTTTTATCATAAAGATAGTAACATTAAAATTATAAAAATCAATAATAATTTTATGATAATACTATCGATAATAATAATTTGTATTATGATTATGATGATAATAATAATAATAATAATAATAATAATAATAATAATAATAATAATAATAATAATAATAATAATAATAATAATAATAATAATAATAATAATAATAATAATAATCCTACTTATTATTATAATTTTTGATAATAATACTAAAAGAGTAACTACTACTTTTGTTGGTAAAAATAATAATACTAATTACTAGTATACTAGTAACAATAACTAATGATAACAATTATATTAACATCAATAATAATAATAATAATAATAATAATAATAATAATAATAATAATAATAATAATAATAATAATAATAATAATAATAATAATAATAATAATAATAATAATGATGATAATAAGTAAATAAATAATTAGATAAATTGTCTACCTTTGATGAAATAGCTAAAAAGATAAAACTGGAATCGGCCAGGCTCGAACCCGCGACCTCATGTTAACCCGTCAAACACTCAGACCACCACACCACTCTCATTTTTCTGATTTAAACCCCCTTGATTAAAATATAACCCGGAATATAAGATCATCATCTTCACCAAATTACTCAGTCGAGCAAGGAAGTTTGTTTTAACATCAATTTGTATTTAATTTATCAATAGAATTGAAACAGAAACCAATGGTTCATACGTTTGAAGTTTAATTGGCGAAATTAAAAAAAAATATATAATAAGGCTGAAGAACAGCACACTGTATGTCGACATGAACTCAAGATCGGTTTTCGAAATCTAGATTGTTTTAGGAGAAAACTATAACATGAAAAAAGTTTTAAATAGTTTATGTAATCTTTCTGAATCATCACTTGATCCTAAAACATAGAATCAAACTCGAATTTAATCATGAACACAAAGGTTGACTTTTAGAAAATTAACTTTGACTCTGCAATTGAATCTCAATACTAAAAATTGGGTTTTGAAACTCTTCAGATAGTTTAAACGAATTATATCTAACAGTAATGCATTAACAATTTTTTAATTTGATTGAAAAATCGAGTTTTTGGAATATTGAACCAAGAACAGAGTTCAAAGTCGTTTTTCTTATTATTTTTTTATTTCGAAATGTAGCAAAAAGGAACACTATAAATGGATACTAATCGAATAATTAAAGTTTGCAAAGTTGATTTGATCGATTTTTGTTTGTAAATGCTATGATATTCGTTTCTAATTTTCCTAGCAGACATCCAGTACATAAAATATATATAAAAATATAAATAGTTCGATGTTGATTATAACAGATTTGTTTTATACCTGTGGCTGGATCGACAAGGATTAATTCAGAGAATAAATTTGATAAAGTGGATAAAGACTCCTAACAAACTTGTACCATTCATTGACATTTTAAATCTACATTATTAATAATTAATAGTAAGTATATTAATAATAATATTGATAATATTATTAATAATAAATAATAATAATAAACATAATAATAATAATAATAATAATAATAATAATAATAAAACTACCAATAATACTAATAATAATTATATTGATAATGTTATAAAGACACAAATAATAATAGTAATGCTAATAATATCAATATAATACTAATAATAATAAGTATTTTGATAAGAACAATAATAATATGTCATAATAGTAATAATTTTTGTGAGATTGACAATGACAAAATTATTAATGGTATTTATAATAATAATGATATAACAAATTAAATATATATTAAAATAAAAGAAAATATAATGATTTTTAATATTCCTATTAATACTAATACTAAGAATAATATAAAAATTTCGTATAACAAATTTCATATTATAATTCTTAATGCGATTAATACTAATAGTTATAATAATATGACAACTATAATTAAATTTGTAATATATTAATATTATTAGTAATAATGAAAGTAATAACAATATTTCCATAACAGCCATGTTTTTAACTTGTAATCATATTTACTATAACATAATTATATTTTATTAATTATATTATACTTAATAATTGTATGATAACATATGTTGAATATTTATTATTTATACACTTTAATATAATTATAATATATACATATAATCATTAATTATGCATAGAGTTCGTATCTATATATATTTTCATTTTTAACAGCAATCTAATTATTCTGTATATTACTTTACGTATTAACTTCTAATGATTTAATTATATTTTTATTATTTCCACTTCTTACATTTGTATATATATATATATATATATATATATATTTATTTATCAACAATTGTTCGTGAATCGTCTGGAATGGTCAAAGGGTAAATGCATTCATGTAATCCGTTCCAAAGTTTTCGAGACTCAACATTACAGATTTTGCTTATCGTGTCAGAATAATATAAAGATAAAATTTAAATTCAGTCGGAAATTCCCGGGTCATCACAGTACCTACCCGTTAAAGAAATTTCGTGCCGAAATTTGAGTGAGGTGGTCATGGCTAACAATAAAAATGTTTTCATGACGAATATGAGTTGATAACTTGAGTTTTATCATCATTGTGTAATATAAAAATAACTCGATTATTCGAAGAGTACGAATGAATCCATCACAAAGGAGTGAAATGAGTAAATGAAGATTCGACTTAACCTGTGACGTAGTCACGATTGAATTCCAGAATTCAAGGGATTTAAAAAAAATCTTCGAAATCTAAAAGATTTGATTCTTCGGAGAGTAAAAAAAAATTAAGATCTCTATAATTAAATACGGTGATCTGCCTCGATTACTCTGTCTGATATTTCCATTATAAATTAAACTCTTCCGTTCCATTATTCTCACAATTTCTATACTTTCCTTCTTAGTTCATACATCCAAAAGATTGTGAAAATGCTTAATCCCGTTCTAATCCTTGTTCTCATTCTGACTATCGTAATGTTCGTTCTTCCTTTCCAACTTTCACCAGAAGAATCTGTTTATTTCTACTATGCTCTAGTGATTATTGTAATTATAATCCTCCCGTGTCTTTATATTGCTATACGCACTGATGTTCACGGTTTGTAATTTATGTGTTGTTATTGGGCTTTATATCTTCCCTTATACTTTACAGTCCTTGCTCATGTTTTCTATAATCATTGTCATCCCCAGTTAATACTCCCCCTATTTGCTGCGATTTATACCCCAATTTCTATTTCGGAGCTTTGTCCCTTCATTTCTTCTTCTTACGATTGGCCATCTCTTGTAATTGTCCAGAATTCGCAGATATAAGTTTCAGAATGAACATTGTTAATGTCCTAAGAAAGAAATGGTAATAGCACAATTTGACTTGTCAAATTACCAGAATTCAAGGAAAGATAGGACTATCAAGAAAAAATATGATCTTGATATGTTTATAGATTAGACAGAACGTAAGAGCCGTGTAACATGGCACATGGTGACGTTATGATCTGTGAATCATCACGTTCCATTAGAAACTCAGCAAGAATTACTGTAATATAATCACGTTGATCAAGTGTCATTATATTATACTAACTCATGCATCAATTTCCAACACTACTTCAACAACATTCATATTTTAAATTCGAAGGTTCGCAGAATATAGAAACTAAAACAGTTTCCTTTTATGATATAATACGGATAGCGCAGAGAGATAATTAATATCGAACGAGAATATTTATGAAGATATCTTCAGAAATATTGAGGATATTAATAAAGAAAGGTACGATGATATCTTAGGATTTCAGAATCAAATTGTGATGAAGAAATTCATTCACGATGATTTAGAGTGGTTAAGGAGTAAGGTATTCACTAAAGATTTCATCAGAAACAGAATCATCTGAATTCTTTATGTACAAGTTTAGTCATTGTAAGTTGTTCAGAGTCTCCTTCATGGTTTGCTCAATCCGGTTTCCAGTTCCTACTTTTCTGAGCTTTGCCAACATACTATTCTTTATCTTTATACTTTCGATGGTTAAGGTCGTGTACCGTTTTTGCTGCTGTATTCAGCTTGTACAGTTTTTGCTGCTGTATTCAGCTTTTTCAGAATTTGAAGTATTGATTTGTAGACTGGGTGCTTTTCAAAATTTCAGAGTGGAAGGTTATAATTCTAAGAGATAAAGGTTATATGTATACATATAATTATTGATGTAGATATGATGTGAGTTTTCAAAGTACTGATTGCTGATTCCCGGTAATTGTTATGGCAGTTCTCGTTACAAGATGCGGATGAGTACATGACGAGACTTCAATAGATAAATATAGTGATTTGTCGGAGGGATTTAAACCAATGAGCGACGAGGTTGTTGGTACATCTGCTGGTAATATGGTGGAGTATAATAAAAGGTTCCCCGTTAATAATAAAAGAGCACGCATATATATCATGGTTATAATAAGCTTGTTTTGAATGAGGAGCCGAAGTTGTCTTGCTGGAGCTGTGACAAAATTTTTTAGTTTGAAAGGAATTACCAAGTTATTTTAGGTAATAATAACACTAAAGGAATTAGCACAGATACGTGTTAAACGTTTACTCAAGTTCCGAGAGTTTTCAAGTGCATAACTATATGCATCAATCTCTTCTTACGTAGATGAAGTGCGGTTGGTTCATCCTCTCGATTGAGGTGTTTTCAAGAATCATGAAAGGTTTAAACGCAGATTGTAATCGTTAAGATACAAATGAGGTTTAAGATGAAATCAAGTGGCAAACTTGAAGAATTGTTTAGTTTCATATGTTATAGTCAATATTTTAATTCATTTTAATTGTCCAATATTATTAGTCCACAGTCGATAGTCCACATTGAAAGTCCAATAATTCATATACAGTTTAATATATAATATTCGAATTAATTAATATGTATCGTGACCCGTGTACATATCTCAGACTCGATCACAACTCAAACTATATATATTATTGTAGAATCAACCTCAACCCTGTATAGAGAACTCGATCATTACTGCATATAAAATGTCTATGGTGATTCTAAATAATATATATAGATGCGTCGATATGATATGTCAAAACATTGTATACGTGTCCCGATATTTAAAATGCATGAATAACAGAATGACGATAAATAAAGTGCGTAAAATAAATAACAGAAATAAATGACGATAAATAAAATTGCGAGAATGTAAATTGCGATAATTAAATTGTGATAAATAAAATGTAACCAGTTAGCTAGGAACAGTTAGCTAGGATCTTGTTAGCGTGGTTTCTTAACAAAATTTCATATTGTTAATTAGTCTGTTTCTAATCAATTTTTATCGTGTCTATTATTTCTTCATTATGCCACTTGTTGGATTCTGATAGGTCAAAATCCAAATTTAAAATTGAATGAAAATGGTTATTCTGCGGTGACGGATACGGAGACCGGTGGATGTAAGTAGGATAGTGAATGACTGTTGAATCAGATTCGAAGAATGTACAATGTAACTTATTAATGCGAAATCTAAATATTCCTCGGGTATTACCTACCCGTTAAAATATTTTCACAATTAACACTTTGTACGAAAGAATTTTTTTTTTTTTTTTTTTATTTACAATCTTTATGAAAAACATATATACATATACATTTTCTACAGATGTAATCATGGATTCATTGAGTTAATATGATATTATACTCATTTAGTTTTCGGTTGGAACTAGAATAAAAAAAAATCTCTAAAACTTCAGAGATTACATATTCGCCATGTCAAACGAAGATAAATGAGGTAGAACGATACGTAGAACGAAGATCATACTAGAAGTACATATAGTGATATTGAAGCATGGATTGTTGATGGTACTGGTGCTGTTACTGATGGTACTGTTGGTGCCGGTGATGTTGCTGAAGCTGGTACATTTTACACCATATTCTCCGAATTGATTATTCGAGCGCGAAGTTCGTTGACTTATTACTCCAGTATGATTGTCGGTCGAAACGAGCGGATAAATAAGATTCAGAATTGTGGATAGAATATAATCTTGTCGAGTTACCCTGGAAATGAGACTGAAAATGGTGTCTCGAATAGGTTCGCCGGTAAATGCTTCAGGTTCATTGTCAAGAGGTGAATTCGGCTGGTGGAAGGGATTGCCTTCTGCGCGTTTCCATTAATTAAGTCGACTACGAACCAATTAAATGAATTGATAATGGCTGATTAGTTGATTCATGCCGATGACGCTGTTTTCGGAGCTTAGGTGAACATCTATGTCGGAATAGCTGTCGGAATAACTATCGGAATAGCTATCGGAATCTGAGGGACTTGAACTGGTTGCAGGATTCATCTCATACGATCAGATGAAGGATTTTCGATAAGAAATAGATTATAGGATGTAGATTAGTACCCTGCAATACATAATTTACATATGCATATATAATACTAAAATCCCATAAGTTACGGAGGAATCTACGGAAGTTGTCAGGCAAAGTTACAGTAACAGATACGCTAAGATATGAAGTAGCAGATACGCTAAGATATGAATTTTGTCTATACACTATTCATACAGTCAATGCAGTAAAACGTGTCTAGACTAAGAATGATAAACAAGTGATTCTTTAAGAATGATAAGCAGGTAATTTTTGACACAAAATGATAAGCAAAACTTTTGACATGCAGACACGGTCGGAGTCCAGACTCACTAATGCATCCTAACGACTTATCAGTTAGACACACTAATGCAGACCTGGTTCGCTAAGACCACCGCTCTGATACCAACTGTAGAGACCCATCCTAATCCATCCGGACGAAGTCCATATCGATCACAAACAATTCACAACAGTTGATTTCATCGCGAGGTAATTGACCTCTATATGATACATTTTACAAACATTGCATTCGTTTTTAAAAGACAAACTTTCGTTACATCGACAGTTGACAGGTATGTATAGCATTTCATAATATTTTCAAATATAATTGACTTAATAATAATCTTGATGAACTCAACGACTCAAATGCAACGTCTTTTGAAATATGTCGTGAATGACTCCAAGTAATATCTTTAAAATGAGTAAATACACAGCAGAAGACTTCTTTCATACCTGAGAATAAACATGCTTTCAAGTGTCAACCAAAAGGTTGGTGAGTTCATTAGTTTAACATAAATAATCATTTCATAATTTTAATAGACCACAAGATTTCATATTTCCATTTCTCATAAACATACGTCCCATGCATAGAGACAAAAATTATTCCTATGAATTGAACACCTGGTAATCGACATTAACAATATGCATATAAGAATATCCCCATCATTCCGGGATCCTCCTTCGGACATGATATAAATTTCGAAGTACTAAAGCATCCGGTACTTTGGATGGGGCTTGTTGGGCCCGATAGATCTATCTTTAGGATTCGCGTCAATTAGGGTGTCTGTTCCCTAATTCTTAGATTACCAGACTTAATAAAAAGGGCATATTCGATTAGATAATCCAACCATAGAATGTAGTTTCGATTACTTGTGTCTATTTCGTAAAGCATTTATAAAAGCAGCGCATGTATTCTCAGTCCCAAAAATATATATTGCAAAAGCATTTAAAAAGGGATTAATGAAACTCACACTACTGTATTTTGTAGTAAAAATACACATGACGACATTGAACAATGCAGGGTTGGTCTCGGATTCACGAACCTATATCATTTGTATATTTTTAATATACATAGTTGTAATCGAACAATTTATATATATATATATATATATATATATATATATATATATATATATATATATATATATATATATATATATATATATAAATTTATTAGTTATATACTTTTTATTTTAATAATATATATATGTTTCATATATTTATTTTGTTATATAATATATTACTTTTCGTTATGTTATATGTATTAAATATATTTTTATATATGTATATATTATTTGTTTGAAAAAAAAATATAGTAATAATAGTAGTATTATCATAATCTTAGAAATGGCAAAATTTATAACAGTGTTAATACTTAATATTATTAGTAAAGGTAGTAATGTTAATAATAACTCTATTAGTGATAATAATAGTGATATTAACAATAATATTTGTGAAAAGTATTAATTCTACTATTAATGATAGTTATAATATTGATTTTAGTAATTACGTAATAATAATTCATATAATAATACAATATTGGTACTTATGTTAATATTACCGTTCCTATTATTTACAGAAAAATACTACTACTAATATTCACGAAGATGATATTAATTTGTAATATTTTTATAATGATAATAATAATAAACCCTTTTATCATAAAGATAGTAACATTAAAATTATAAAAATCAATAATAATTTTATGATAATACTATCGATAATAATAATTTGTATTATGATTATGATGATGATAATAATAATAATAATAATAATAATAATAATAATAATAATAATAATAATAATAATAATAATAATAATAATAATAATAATAATAATAATAATAATAATAATAATAATAATAATAATCCTACTTATTATTATACTTTTTGATAATAATACTAAAAGAGTAACTACTACTTTTGTTGGTAAAAATAATAATACTAATTACTAGTATACTAGTAACAATAAATAATGATAACAATTATATTAACATCAATAATAATAATAATAATAATAATAATAATAATAATAATAATAATAATAATAATAATAATAATAATAATAATAATAATAATAATAATAATAATGATAATAAGTAAATAAATAATTAGATAAATTGGCTACCTTTGATGAAATAGCTAAAAAGATAAAACTGGAATCGGCCAGGCTCGAACCCGCGACCTCATGTTAACCCGTTAAACACTCAGACCACCACACCACTCTCATTTTTCTGATTTAAACCCCCTTGATTAAAATATAACCCGGAATATAAGATCATCATCTTCACCAAATTACTCAGTCGACCAAGGAAGTTTGTTTTAACATCAATTTGTATTTGATTTATCAATAGAATTGAAACAGAAACCAATGGTTCATACGTTTGAAGTTTAATTGGTGAAATTAAAATAAAAAAAAATATAATAAGGCTGAAGAACAGCACACTGTATGTCGACATGAACTCAAGATCGGTTTTCGAAATCTAGATTGTTTTAGGAGAAAACTATAACATGAAAAAAGTTTTAAATAGTTTATGTAATCTTTCTGAATCATCACTTGATCCTAAAACATAGAATCAAACTCGAATTTAATCATGAACACAAAGGTTGACTTTTAGAAAATTAACTTTGACTCTGCAATTGAATCTCAATACTAAAAATTGGGTTTTGAAACTCTTCAGATAGTTTAAACGAATTATATCTAACAGTAATGCATTAACAATTTTTGAATTTGATTGAAAAATCGAGTTTTTGGAATATTGAACCAAGAACAGAGTTCAAAGTCGTTTTTCTTATTTTTTTTTTTATTTTGAAATGTAGCAAAAAGGAACACTATAAATGGATACTAATCGAATAATTAAAGTTTGCAAAGTTGATTTGATCGATTTTTGTTTGTAAATGCTATGATATTCGTTTCTAATTTTCCTAGCAGACATCCAGTACATAAAATATATATAAAAATATAAATAGTTCGATGTTGATTATAACAGATTTGTTTTATACCTGTGGCTGGATCGACAAGGATTAATTCAGAGAATAAATTTGATAAAGTAGATAAAGACTCCTAACAAACTTGTACCATTCATTGACATTTTAAATCTACATTATTAATAATTAATAGTAAGTATATTAATAATAATATTGATAATATTATTAATAATAAATAATAATAATAATAAACATAATAATAATAATAATACTAATAATAATAAAACTACCAATAATACTAATAATAATTATATTGATAATGTTATTGATAAGGCTAAAAAGGAACATATATTTCATAGCAATATCCCTCCTAAATAATAGGTTTTCATATGTAATTGTATTATATTTTCATTTTAATTGTTTAAATAAATAAGTGCGAAGACAAAAGGCGAAAACGAAGATTTGAAGACACAAACGTCCAAAAAGCTCAAATGTTCAAGATACAATTCAAAAGGTTCAATTTATTGATGAAAAACGTCTAAAAATGATAAGAGTACAAGTTACAAAACGCAAAGTACAAGATATTAAATTGTACGCAAGGACGTTCGAAAATCCGGAACCGGGACATGAGTCAACTATCAACGCCCGACGCAACGGACCAAAAATTACAAGTCAACTATGCACAAGAATATAATATAATATTTAAATAATTATATAAATTATTTATATATTATATATATTTAAAAATTATGTCGACAAGCTATGAGACAAATGATCCTGAGCTGGATTTTCAAACTCCGCGACTCGCGGAGTTTGAAGGCTAAAAACTCCACGACTCGCGGAGCTGTCAGAAATCAAAACTCCTATAAAAGCTCACGAATTCTGCGAGTAAAAAAATATAATAATAATAATAATACTCCCTAGTATAATATAAATAAATATATATATGTATATATAGTATAGATTAGTGTTATATTAGATTAGTTTGGGTTATGTAAAAGTTATTTTTATGGGTTTTTAAAGTCGGAGCTCTGTCCGTGTAACACTACGCGATAAATAATCAATGTAAGCTATGTTCTCCTTTTTAAATTAATGTCTCGTACTTAAGTTATTATTATGCTTATTTGAGCCAAAGTAATCATGATGTTGGACTAAATATTAAAAACGGGGTAATTGGGTTTTGTACCATAATTGGGGTTTGGACAAAAGAACGACACTTGTGAAAATTAGACTATGGGCTATTAATGGGCTTTATATTAAATTAACGATACCTCGTTAATTTAATATAAAGGTTATGATTTGAAGTATCTATATATAACCACATACGCTTAATCGGACACGATGGGCGGGATATTTATAAGTACGAATTATTGTTCATTTGACCGGACACGGGGATGGATTAATAGTCAATGGACTCATTAAAACAGGGGTGAATTACATTCAAGGGTAATTGGTGTAATTGTTAACAAAGTATTATGTAATGACCCGCACTTTTTCGATCGTTCTATACTTATAAGATTAATATTTATATAAATTAAACCTTACCAACATGATAAGCAATCCAAATTGTTAAGATTTATGTTTTTGAAAAGAGTTTTACACAACGTTTGACCGTCTAGTTTGACCGATGATATCACGAACTATACAATATATGATAATTATACATACATATTTAACATGATCTAAGGATGTTTTAATATCTCATTTTGTATTAATAACAAAAAGTCATAAGTATATTTTGAAACTACTAACTTAAGTTTTCAAAACAATAACCATACGTAACGTTATTTGACATAAATACTGATGATTTATAATGTTTATACATATATCGTATAAGTAATGTATTTAATCATTTTTAAAGGGCTTTTATACATAAAACAATATAAGTGTATTTACAAAAGATAGTTATATTTGAATTCTCGTTCCGTTTCCTCAATAATCCTATACGTATATCTAGGGTACTATACACAGCTTCTAGAAGTATTTACTATTGGTATATACCAATAGAAATCTTCAATTATTGGAATAATATGTCATTCATGACATAATAAATTTTAACTTATCTTAGATATTTTCACTAAAAACCAAATTTTCAAGCCTATAAATAAGCACCATTTCTAACTCATTTTTACACATTCATTTTCCAAATTTTACTTCCAATTTTCACACACACTTGCAAGAACTCTCTCAACTTTTATTTTACTACTTCTTTCCAGCAACTTTACATTTTAAACTTGAGGTAAAAACTCTACTTCAACTCTTTTTCAATTCATATATTTATAGCTATATATATAAGAGTTTATAAACTAGAACATAGTTTGAATGATTTCAAACTTGTTCGCAAACTAAATAGATCCTTCTAACTTAACTTTTAAAATACTTCAAGACCTGTAATATAACTTAAAAATATGCTAATTTAACAAGGTATAACTTGGTTTTTCAAAGAACACCTTAAAAACTGTTTTTATGACGTCGGAGTGCAACCGGGGGCTGTTTTGGGTTGGATAATTAAAAACCATCTTAAACTTTGAATTGGAGGTTTATTTTCTGGAAAAATGATTTTTACTATGAATATGATAACACATAAAAATTTCATGATTTAACTCAAAGTATAAGTATTTTTAGAAAAATAATCATTTAAGGTTGTTTACATGATGGAAAATGATTAACTTCATAAGTTTCACTAAAGTTTGACCTATGACCTGTGATTTCGAATACAAACTAAGGTATTTACAGTTCATAGTCTTAAATAGGGACTCGATCCAAGGAAGTGGCAAGTTGAATCAACGAAAACGGAGTTGTAACGAAGAAACTATGACCAAAACGAGATCGGATATCTAAGACTAGTTTGGCTACGAAAATAATTGGAGAAAATTAAATAAATCACATCTTTTTAAAATAACATGATATTTTATATATATGTACTCATAATTTAATTTTATATGGTTCAGGATCACCCGTAAACAATACGAGAAGATTAATCATAAAATCCCATGATTGTACGCAACACGTCATTTGACAACACCGGTACTTTATGTACGCAACACGTCATTTGACAACACCGGTACCATGGGTCAAGATTAATCTCGACCAATACATATACGATGGGGGTTTTTATTTATTTCATTGGGGGTTTATTAAACACCTAAAAATGAACCATTAAAATTGAATTACTAACATCGGACTGCTAACTACGGACTAAGAAATTATTAAAACTATTAAAAGTATAAAAAGTATATATATGTGACGATTGTTTAAAATAGAAATATATTGATAAACTATATATGGATAGGTTCGTGATATCAATCGGAGACCAAGTCGAAATTACATATCTTCAAGACGAAAGTGAGTATATAGTCCCACTTTTAAACTCTAAATATTTCGGGATGAGAATACATGTATTTTATGTTTTACGTTATGGACACAAGTAACTGAAAAATATATTCTACGTTGAGTTGTACCACTGGCATACTTCCCTGTAGCTTGGTAACTAATATTTACAGCGGTATTGTAAACGCGAATCCTGTTGATAGATCTATCGGGCCTGACAACCCCAACCGGACTGGACGACCAGTATTCAACGGTTGCACAGTACTTCGTTTCGTGACTACACTTGGTACGGTGTAGTAAGATTTCATAATAAAGGGAATATGCGACGTGATTAAATGTTAAGTATGGTTACCAAGTGCTCAACCACTTAGAATATTTTTATTTAACTGTTTATATATGAAATCTTGTGGTCTATATATATATTGCTGCCGGCACTAAACCTATATCTCACCAACTTTATGTTGACGTTTTAAACATGTTTATTCTCAGGTGATAATTAGAAGTTTCCGCTGCATTATGTTGAATTTGAGCAGGATCTTGCGTACGCATATTTGTGTCAAAAATAAAACTGCATACCCGAGGATTTGTGTTGTAAAATATACTAGAAATCGTGTTGTTATCATTATTTGTAAAGTTTGTAAGTCGAAGATTATCGCTAAACGATAATCATCTTTCTTTCGTCTAAAGCTTGTATCAAAAATAAGATTTGTGGTTTGTAATGTAAAATATATGCAGTTTTCTTTTAAAAATGTCTCATATAGAGGTCAATACCTCGCAATGAAATCATACGTTATCTAACTCGTTCTTAGGGTTAAGGACGGGTTATGACATGTGGTATCAGAGCGGTGGTCTTAGCGAACCAGGTTTGCATTAGTGTGTCTAACTGATAAGTCGTTAGGATACATTAGTAAGTCTGGACTTTGACCGGGTCTGATTTAAAAACCATTGCTTATCATTGTTGGTTAAAATTTATATGTAAATATTATGTAGTACTAATGGGTTAGTTGTTGTGTGATAGATGTCGGGCTCAAAACTTGTTATCACATTCAGCGACTCCGAACCAGAATCTTCAGATGGTGTTCCAGTCATTAACCTATCCAATGACGAAAATAATATCTTTGGGGAAGACTCACAAATTCCGGATGAACCGAATATAGAGAACCCGGAAAGTGAACCCGAGGAGGAAAGTGAACCCGAGGAGGAAAGTGAACCCGAGGAGGAAAGTGAACCCGAGGAGGAAAGTGAACCCGAGGAAGAAATACAGGAAATTACAAAAGAAGAGTTCGAACTAGGAAAGAAACGAAAGGCTAATGAATTAGAAAATTCAAATCCTGAGTTTAATAAGGATGATGTGGCACCAACTCCACTAGACACTACCACCCTTATTCCCGCTATTCCTATTCGTTCTATCCCGGCATCCAGTTCTTCAGCCCCACCGCCAAAATATAGGCAGACAGCTAGGATAAGCGTTAGGCCATTCATTGGAACTAAACGTCCTAGAAAATAGACCAAACGATGCGCTGCCGTATTAAACCATGGGATCATATAAGGTTTTGTATAATATTATTAGTGTGGTTTGCTTAATGTTCGATGTAAGATAAGTATATGTAAAATAGTGAAGTGTGAAATGCAATAATTTTCCATGGTTAAGTATTATTTAGATTGTAGTAATTGGTTCGGTACTAAGCTATTAAGTATGAACATTAACGGGTAGGTACTACCCTAGATATAATTATAAAACGCTAATAAGAAGAAAAGGCTTTTATAATAATACCTGGTTCATATTATTAATAAGCTATAATGTACTGTAAATATACACTACATCTATAATATTCCATGTGAATAATTATTTTCTTTTCATTCTTATAGAAGAATATGGCGCGATTGAACCGAATGACGGAACAAGAAATCCAGGAACTCATCAATCAGCGAGTGAACGACAGAATGTTATGGGTCGAGGCTGCAAGAGGTGCTGCAGTTAACCCAAATCCTCGTGTGGGGTGCACTTACAAAACTTTTCAAGCTTGCAAGCCCTCATCATTCAGTGGAACAGAAGGACCGATCGGTTTAACCCGATGGATAGAAAAGATGGAAACTGTGTTCAAAATCAGTGGTTGTGTTGAAAAGGACATGACCAAATACGCATCGTGCACTTTACAAGATAGTGCACTCACGTGGTGGAAAAATTATGTGAAGGCTGTAGGAGGAGATGTAGCTTATGATACTCCGTGGGAAGAATTCAAAACAATGTTAATCAATGAATATTGTCCAAGGAACGAGGTTAGGAAGTTGGAAGATGAGTTACGAAGTCTGAAGGTTATTGGTACTGAAATCACCAACTACAATCAGCGATTCATGGAATTAGTTTTGCTATGTCCTGAATTGGTTCCAACCGAAGAACGGAAGATTGAAATGTACAAAGATGGTTTGCCCAAAAAGGTCAAGGCAAATGTTACAGCATCGAAACCTAAGACAATTCATGAAGCTATAACCATGGCAAACGAGCTAATGGATCAGGTCATTTTGGATAAGAAAGCATTCAATACTGATGTGAAGGTATCAGGTAACAAGAGAAAGTGGAATGGAAGCTATGATCGAGGTAATCAACAACAAACTTTTAAGAAACAAGAAACCCCGAAAGGTGCGGGTAGTGGTTCAGGTTTTGGTTACAAAGGACAAAGTCCTTTATGCAACCGATGTCACAAACATCACTTTGGTTACTGTAGTGTGGTATGCAACAAATGTAATCGACAGGGTCATCTTGCTGAAGATTGTAGGGCTCTCGTTACGAATACAAATGGTGCCAAGACTCCTGCCACCAACGCAAATAGAACTGCTTTGGCTACCATTACTTGTTTTGGGTGTGGAAAACAAGGCCACTATAAGAGCCAGTGCCCGAATCCAGAGAAGAATATCGGACCTGCACGTGGAAGAGCATTTGTTATTAATGCTAAAGAGGCATGTGAAGACCCGGAGCTTGTTACGGGTACGTTTACCATTAATAACTTATCCGCATCTATTATATTTGATACTGGTGCTGATAGAAGTTACGTGTGTAGAGACTTTCACGCTAAATTGAATTGTTCATCATTACCTCTCGATGCTAAGTACATGATTGAGTTAGCTAATGGTAAACTAATTAAAGCCGATAAAATTTGCCGTGATTGTAAAATAAATTTAGCCGGAGAAACGTTTAAAATTGACTTGATACCCGTAGAATTAGGAAGTTTTGATGTAATAGTCGGCATGGACTGGATGTCCAAAATAGGAGCTGAAGTTGTGTGCGCCAAGAAGGCAATTCGCATTCCTCGTAAGGATAAAACGCCAGTAATGATTTATGGAGAGAAGGGTAACTCAAAGCTAAAACTCATTAGTTATTTGAAAGCTCAAAAGTGCTTGAAGAAAGGGTGCTATGCTATCTTAGCACATGTTAATAAAGTCGAAACAAAGGAAAAAGTGAAGAGCATCAATGACGTGCATGTGACAAGAGATTTTCCTGAAGTCTTTCCGGAAAAGTTGCCGGGATTACCTCCATTTAGATCTGTAGAATTTCAAATAGATTTAGTACCAGGAGCTGCACCAGTGGCTCGTGCTCCATATAGACTTGCACCGTCCGAGTTAAAAGAACTTCAGAGTCAGTTAAAAGAATTACTGGATCATGGATTCATACGACCAAGTACTTCACCGTGGGGAGCTCCGATTCTATTTGTTAAAAAGAAAGATGGATCTTTTAGGATGTGTATAGATTATCGTGAATTAAATAAGTTAACTATCAAGAATCGGTATCCACTACCGAGAATTGACGACTTATTTGATCAACTTCAAGGATCATGTGTGTACTCAAAAATTGACTTAAGGTCGGGCTATCATCAATTACGTGTCAAAGAAGAAGATATACCGAAAACTGCTTTTCGGACACGTTATGGTCATTACGAATTTTTGGTTATGCCGTTTGGATTGACGAATGCGCCAGCTGTATTCATGGACCTCATGAATCGAGTTTGTAGTCCGTATTTAGATAAGTTTGTTATCGTTTTCATTGATGATATTCTTATCTATTCCAAGAGTGAGCAAGAGCATGAAGAGCATTTAAGGTTGATATTAGAGTTGTTGAGAAAAGAACAACTATATGCTAAATTTTCTAAGTGTGCTTTTTGGTTGAAAGAAGTTCAATTTCTTGGCCACGTTGTTAGTAGCAAAGGAATTCAGGTTGATCCAGCAAAAACTGAAGCCATTGAAAAATGGGAGACTCCTAAGACACCAACGCAGATACGTCAATTTTTGGGTTTAGCCGGTTATTATAGAAGGTTTATTCAAGATTTTTCCCGAATAGCTAAGCCGTTGACAGCGTTAATGCAAAAAGGGAAGAAATATGAATGGACTTCTGAGCAGGAGAGTGCATTTCAGTTACTGAAAAAGAAGTTGACTACGGCGCCTATTTTATCGTTACCAGAAGGGAACGATGATTTTGAAATATATTGTGACGCTTCGCGACAAGGTTTTGGTTGCGTTCTTATGCAACGAAAGAAAGTTATTGCATACGCATCCCGACAATTGAAGATTCACGAGCGGAATTATACGACGCATGATCTAGAACTGGGAGCAGTCGTGTTTGCATTGAAGATATGGAGACACTACTTGTATGGGGTTAAATGCACTGTGTTTACTGATCATAAAAGCCTTCAACATATTTTTGATCAGAAACAGCTGAACATGAGACAACGTAGGTGGGTCGAGTTAATAAACGACTATGATTGGGAAATTCGTTATCATCCCGGGAAAGCGAACGTGGTGGCCGACGCTCTAAGCAGAAAGGAACGAGAACCAATTCGAGTACGAGCGATGAACATAAAAATTCGCATGAATCTCAACTCACAAATCAAAGAAGTTCAACGAGAAGCACTTACTAAAGAAAATATAGGAAATGAAATAATGAAGAAGTATGAGAAGCAACTCGTTATGCGGGAAGATGGAATTCGATATTTTGCAAATCATATTTGGGTACCGAAGTTGGGTGGATTAAGGAAGTTGATATTAAATGAGGCACATAAGACAAGATACTCGATACATCCTGGAGTTGGAAAGATGTACCAAGATCTTAAGACACATTATTGGTGGCCTAATTTAAATACAGACGTTGCAACATATGTTGGGGAATGTTTAACTTGTTCCAAAGTCAAAGCTGAACACCAGAAGCCGTCAGGGTTACTTCAACAACCAGAAATCCCAGAATGGAAATGGGATGGTATTACCATGGATTTCATCACGAAGTTACCAAAGACTGCCTGGGGATACGACACCATTTGGGTGATTGTTGATCGTCTCACCAAGTCTGCACACTTCTTGCCTATAAAGGAAACAGATAGAATGGAGAAACTATTACGATTGTATATAAAGGAAGTTATTTCAAGGCATGGAATACCTATTTCCATTATATCCGATCGTGATAGTAGATTTACATCAAAGTTCTGGCAATCACTACAGGAGGCCCTAGGAACTCGTTTGGATATGAGTACCGCGTATCATCCGCAAACCGACGGGCAAAGTGAAAGAATGATTCAGACTCTTGAAGACATGCTCAGGGCATGTGTGATCGATTTTGGAAACGGATGGGATAAATATCTACCATTAGCAGAATTCTCGTATAATAATAGTTATCATGCGAGCATTAAAGCTGCGCCATTCGAAGCATTGTACGGAAGGAAGTGTAGATCTCCTATTTGTTGGAATGAAGTAGGAGATCGACAATTAACTGGTCCCGAGATCATACACGAAACGACTGAGAAGATAGTACAAATCAAGGAGAGATTGAAAACAGCCCGTAGTCGCCAAAAGAGCTACGCCGATGTTCGAAGGAAACCATTAGAGTTTCAGATCGGTGACATGGTTATGTTAAAGGTGTCACCTTATAAAGGTTTAATACTTTTTTAAAAAATTTTAAAAAAAACCCAAGGTATGTAGGCCCGTTCAAGATCATCGAACGCATTGGACCGGTAGCTTATCGACTCGAGTTACCGCAACAACTCGCCGGAGTACATAATACCTTTCACGTCTCAAACCTTAAGAAGTGTCTTGCAAAGGAAGACCTCACCATTCCTCTTGAAGAAATCCATGTCGACGAGAAACTACAATTCATCGAAGAACCAATCGAAATCATGGATCGTGAAGTTAAACGGCTCAAGCAGAGCAACATACCGATCGTTAAGGTTCGTTGGAATGCTCGAAGGGGTCCCGAGTTTACTTGGGAACGAGAGGATCAAATGAAACAAAAATATCCACACTTGTTTTCCGATGACGCAAAATAGGTACAATTTTAAAATTTCGGGACGAAATTTATTTAACGGGTAGGTACTGTAATGACCCGCACTTTTTCGATCGTTCTATACTTATAAGATTAATATTTATATAAATTAAACCTTACCAACATGATAAGCAATCCAAATTGTTAAGATTTATGTTTTTGAAAAGAGTTTTACACAACGTTTGACCGTCTAGTTTGACCGATGATATCACGAACTATACAATATATGATAATTATACATACATATTTAACATGATCTAAGGATGTTTTAATATCTCATTTTGTATTAATAACAAAAAGTCATAAGTATATTTTGAAACTACTAACTTAAGTTTTCAAAACAATAACCATACGTAACGTTATTTGACATAAATACTGATGATTTATAATGTTTATACATATATCGTATAAGTAATGTATTTAATCATTTTTAAAGGGCTTTTATACATAAAACAATATAAGTGTATTTACAAAAGATAGTTATATTTGAATTCTCGTTCCGTTTCCTCAATAATCCTATACGTATATCTAGGGTACTATACACAGCTTCTAGAAGTATTTACTATTGGTATATACCAATAGAAATCTTCAATTATTGGAATAATATGTCATTCATGACATAATAAATTTTAACTTATCTTAGATATTTTCACTAAAAACCAAATTTTCAAGCCTATAAATAAGCACCATTTCTAACTCATTTTTACACATTCATTTTCCAAATTTTACTTCCAATTTTCACACACACTTGCAAGAACTCTCTCAACTTTTATTTTACTACTTCTTTCCAGCAACTTTACATTTTAAACTTGAGGTAAAAACTCTACTTCAACTCTTTTTCAATTCATATATTTATAGCTATATATATAAGAGTTTATAAACTAGAACATAGTTTGAATGATTTCAAACTTGTTCGCAAACTAAATAGATCCTTCTAACTTAACTTTTAAAATACTTCAAGACCTGTAATATAACTTAAAAATATGCTAATTTAACAAGGTATAACTTGGTTTTTCAAAGAACACCTTAAAAACTGTTTTTATGACGTCGGAGTGCAACCGGGGGCTGTTTTGGGTTGGATAATTAAAAACCATCTTAAACTTTGAATTGGAGGTTTATTTTCTGGAAAAATGATTTTTACTATGAATATGATAACACATAAAAATTTCATGATTTAACTCAAAGTATAAGTATTTTTAGAAAAATAATCATTTAAGGTTGTTTACATGATGGAAAATGATTAACTTCATAAGTTTCACTAAAGTTTGACCTATGACCTGTGATTTCGAATACAAACTAAGGTATTTACAGTTCATAGTCTTAAAGAGGGACTCGATCCAAGGAAGTGGCAAGTTGAATCAACGAAAACGGAGTTGTAACGAAGAAACTATGACCAAAACGAGATCGGATATCTAAGACTAGTTTGGCTACGAAAATAATTGGAGAAAATTAAATAAATCACATCTTTTTAAAATAACATGATATTTTATATATATGTACTCATAATTTAATTTTATATGGTTCAGGATCACCCGTAAACAATACGAGAAGATTAATCATAAGATCCCATGATTGTACGCAACACGTCATTTGACAACACCGGTACTTTATGTACGCAACACGTCATTTGACAACACCGGTACCATGGGTCAAGATTAATCTCGACCAATACATATACGATGGGGGTTTTTATTTATTTCATTGGGGGTTTATTAAACACCTAAAAATGAACCATTAAAATTGAATTACTAACATCGGACTGCTAACTACGGACTAAGAAATTATTAAAACTATTAAAAGTATAAAAAGTATATATATGTGACGATTGTTTAAAATAGAAATATATTGATAAACTATATATGGATAGGTTCGTGATATCAATCGGAGACCAAGTCGAAATTACATATCTTCAAGACGAAAGTGAGTATATAGTCCCACTTTTAAACTCTAAATATTTCGGGATGAGAATACATGTATTTTATGTTTTACGTTATGGACACAAGTAACTGAAAAATATATTCTACGTTGAGTTGTACCACTGGCATACTTCCCTGTAGCTTGGTAACTAATATTTACAGCGGTATTGTAAACGCGAATCCTGTTGATAGATCTATCGGGCCTGACAACCCCAACCGGACTGGACGACCAGTATTCAACGGTTGCACAGTACTTCGTTTCGTGACTACACTTGGTACGGTGTAGTAAGATTTCATAATAAAGGGAATATGCGACGTGATTAAATGTTAAGTATGGTTACCAAGTGCTCAACCACTTAGAATATTTTTATTTAACTGTTTATATATGAAATCTTGTGGTCTATATATATATTGCTGCCGGCACTAAACCTATATCTCACCAACTTTATGTTGACGTTTTAAACATGTTTATTCTCAGGTGATAATTAGAAGTTTCCGCTGCATTATGTTGAATTTGAGCAGGATCTTGCGTACGCATATTTGTGTCAAAAATAAAACTGCATACCCGAGGATTTGTGTTGTAAAATATACTAGAAATCGTGTTGTTATCATTATTTGTAAAGTTTGTAAGTCGAAGATTATCGCTAAACGATAATCATCTTTCTATCGTCTAAAGCTTGTATCAAAAATAAGATTTGTGGTTTGTAATGTAAAATATATGCAGTTTTCTTTTAAAAATGTCTCATATAGAGGTCAATACCTCGCAATGAAATCATACGTTATCTAACTCGTTCTTAGGGTTAAGGACGGGTTATGACATATTAAAACCTTGGTTTACACACAGTCGATAACCTGGTGTATTCATTAAGCAAAGTATTAAGACCTTGTTACAGTTCGAATCCCCAGTTAGTTGGAATATTTGACTTCGGGTATAAGGTTAAATTTGCCAAGCAGTTTATAATTATGACCGATGAACTATTATGGACAAAAACCAGATAGGTTTCAAATACATCCAGGACAAAGGACAATTAACCCAAGACAATAAATTAAAATCAACACGTCAAACATCATGATTACGGAAGTTTAAATAAGCATAATATATTTTATTTCATATTTCATCGTACTTTTATTTATTGTCATTTTAATTATTGTTATTTATTTTATATTGTTATTTAAATTTCGTCATTTACTATACGCTTCGTTTAAAATATAAATCGACAAACCGGTCATTAAACGGTAAACCCCCCTTTTATATATTATTATTATATATATAATTATATATATTTTGTACAAATATAGTTAATTAAAATATAGTGTGCAATAAGCCCGCTCCCTGTGGAACGAACTGGACTTACTTAAAACTATACTACTCTACGATTAGGTACACTGCCTATAGTGTTGTAGCAAGGTTTAAGTATATCCCATTTGTAAATAAATAATTAAAACTTGTGTAATCTGTATCGCTTTTCGTATCAAAAATATAATACTATTTCATATACCCCTCGCATAACATCAGTTATAAAGACACAAATAATAATAGTAATGCTAATAATATTAATATAATACTAATAATAATAAGTATTTTGATAAGAACAATAATAATATGTCATAATAGTAATAATTTTTGTGAGATTGACAATGACAAAATTATTAATGGTATTTATAATAATAATGATATAACAAATTAAATATATATTAAAATAAAAGAAAATATAATGATTTTTAATATTCCTATTAATACTAATACTAAGAATAATATAAAAATTTCGTATAACAAATTTCATATTATAATTCTTAATGCGATTAATACTAATAGTTATAATAATATGACAACTATAATTAAATTTGTAATATATTAATATTATTAGTAATAATGAAAGTAATAACAATATTTCCATAACAGCCATGTTTTTAACTTGTAATCATATTTACTATAACACAATTATATTTTATTAATTATATTATACTTAATAATCGTATGATAACATATGTTGAATATTTATTATTTATACACTTTAATATAATTATAATATATACATATAATCATTAATTATGCATAGAGTTCGTATCTATATATATTTTCATTTTTAACAGCAATCTAATTATTCTGTATATTACTTTACGTATTAACTTCTAATGATTCAATTATATTTTTATTATTTCCACTTCTTACATTTGTATATATATATATATATATATATATATATATATATATATATATATATATATATATATATATATATATATATATATATTTATTTATTTATTTATTTATTTATCAACAATTGTTCGTGAATCGTCTGAAATGGTCAAAGGGTAAATGCATTCATGTAATCCGTTCCAAAGTTTTCGAGACTCAACATTACAGATTTTGCTTATCGTGTCAGAATAATATAAAGATAAAATTTAAATTTAGTCGGAAATTCCCGGGTCATCACATAATTCGTATGGTTAATTCACGCACCCGCTTTTAAACTCGAGGGACTAATGTTGCCAAGGGGCCAAACTAGTGACTAGGTCAACTAGTCAAACCCCACCTCCCATTGAAATGTCCCGTTCATATTGATTATAAACGTTCCATATTAATTGATTTCGCCGCGAGGTTTTGACCTCTATATGAGACATTTTTCAAAGACTGCATTCATTTTTAAAACAACCATAACCTTTATTTTATCGATAAAGGTTTAAAAAGCATTACGTAGTTTATCAAATAATAATAATCTAAAATATACCGTTTATACACGACCATTACATAATGGTTTACAATAAGAATATATTACATCAAAAATAAGTTTCTTGAATGCAGTTTTTACATAATATCATACAAGCATGGACTCCAAATCTTGTCCTTATTTTAGTATGCAACATCAGAAGCTCTTAATAATCACCTGAGAATAAACATGCTTAAAACGTCAACAAAAATGTTGGTGAGTTATAGGTTTAACCTATATATTATCAAATCATAATAATAGACCACAAGATTTCATATTTCAATATACATCCCATACATAGTGATAAAAATCATTCATATGGTGAATACCTGGTAACCGACATTAACAAGATGCATATAAGAATATCCCCATTATTTCGGGACATCCATCGGACATGATATAAAAACTCGAAGTACTAAAGCATCCACTACAACGGATGGGGTTTGTTGAGCCCAATAGATCTATCTTTAGGATTCGCGTCAATTAGTAGACTTGTTTACTAATTCTTAGGTTACCAAGTAAAAAGGGGCATATTCGGCTTCGATCGTTCAACCACAGAAAGTAGTTTCATTTACTTGTGTCTATTTTGTAAAACATTTAAAAAGCTGCATGTATTCTCATCCCAAAAATATTAGATTTTAAAAGTGGGACTATAACTCACTTTCACAGATTTTTACTTCGTCGGGAAGTAAGACTTAGCCACTGGTCGATTCACGAACCTATAACAAATATATATATATATATATATATATATATATATAATATATATATATATATATATATATATATATATATATATATATATATATATATATATATATATATATATATATATATATATATATATATATATATATCAAAGTATGTTCAAAATATATATACAACATTTTTAATACATTTTGATGTTTTAAGTTTATTAAGTTAGCTGTCCTCGTTAGTAACCTACAACTAGTTGTCCATAGTTAGATGTACAGAAATAAATTGATATATATTATCTTTAATCAATCTACGACCCAGTGTATACACGTCTCAGGCTAGATCACAACTCAAAGTATATATATTTTTGGAATCAACCTCAACCCTGTATAGCTAACTCAAACATTACTGCATATAAAGTGTCTATGGTTGTTCCAAATAATTTATAACAGTGTTAATACGTGTCTATGGTATCCCAAGATTACATAATATATTAGAATACATGTATAATACAAGATAAGTTAGCTAGGATATGATTTGTATAGAATTGTTACAATATTTTCCGTAGCTACAACAATCAAAAAATATCCAATCTTGTTTTACCCATAACTTCTTCGTTTTAAATACGTTTTGAGTGAATCAAATTGCTATGGTTTCATATTGAACTCTATTTTATGAATATAAACAGAAAAAGTATAGGTTTATAATCAGAAATATAAGTTATAAGTCATTTTTGTAAGAGGTAGTCATTTCAGTCGAAAAAACGACGTTTTGATGACCATTTTGAAAAACATACTTTCACTTTGAGTTTAACCAAGATTTTTGGATATAGTTTCATGTTCATAAGAAAAATCATTTTCCCAGAAGAACAACTTTTAAATCAAAGTTTATCATAGTTTTTAATTATCAAGCCCAAAACAGCCCGCGGTGTTACTACGAAAGCGTATGTCCGGTTTTACGGTATTTTTCGTGTTTCCCGGTTTTAAATCATTTAGTTAGCATATCATATAGATATATAACATGTGTTTAGTTGATTTTAAATGTCAAGTTAGAAGGATTAACTTTTGTTTGCGAACAAGTTTAGAATTAACTAAACTATGTTCTAGTGATTTCAAGTTTAAACCTTTGAATAAGGTAGTTTTATATATATGAATCGAATGATGTTATGAATATCATTACTACCTCAGGTTTTGTGAATAAACCTACTGGAAATGAGAAAAATAGATCTAGCTTCAAAGAATCCTTGGATGGCTTGAAAGTTCTTGAAGCAGAATCATGACACGAAAATAAGTTCAAGTAAGATTTCCACTCGAAATAAGATTGTTATAGTTATAGAAATTGAATCAAAGTTTGAATATGAGTATTACCTTATATTACAAAGATATCTTACTGTAAATAAGAAAGATTTCTTGAGGCTGGATGATCACTTTATAAGATTGGAAGTAAGCAAGCAAACTTAGAAGTATTCTTGATTTTATGAAACTAGAACTTATAGAATTTATGAAGAACACTTAGAACTTGAAGATAGAACTTGAGAGAGATCAGTTAGATGAAGAAAATTGAAGAATGAAAGTGTTTGTAGGTGTTTTTGGTCGTTGGTATATGGATTAGATATAAAGGATGTGTAATTTTGTTTACATGTAAATAAGTCATGAATGATTACTAATATTTTTGTAATTTTATGAGATATTTCATGCTAGTTGCCAAATGATGGTTCCCACATGTGTTAGGTGACTCACATTGGCTGCTAAGAGCTGATCATTGGAGTGTATATACCATTAGTACATACATCTAAAAGCTGTGTATTGTACGAGTACGAATACGGGTGCATACGAGTAGAATTGTTGATGAAACTGAACGAGGATGTAATTGTAAGAATTTTTATTAAGTAGAAGTATTTTGATAAGTGTCTTGAAGTCTTTAAAAAGTGTATGAATACATATTAAAACACTACATGTATATACATTTTAACTGAGTCGTTAAGTCATCGTTAGTCGTTACATGTAAATGTTGTTTTGAAACCTTTAGGTTAACGATCTTGTTAAATTTTGTTAACCCATTGTTTATTATATCTAAAAAGATGTTAAATTATTACATTATCATGATATTATGATATATTAATATATCTTAGTATCATATATATACAGTTAAATGTTGTTACAACGATAATCCTTACATATATGTCTCGTTTCGAAATCATTAAGTTAGTAGTCTTGTTTTTACATATGTAGTTCATTGTTAATACACTTAATGACATGTTTACTTATAATTTATCATGATTAAACATAGTGTATCAATATCTTAATATGATTCATATGTATTTAGTAAGACGTTGTTATAACGATAATCGTTATATATATCGTTTCGAGTTTCTTAATTCAATAAACTCAATTTTATGTATATAACTCATTGTTAATATACTTAATGATATGTTTACTTATCATAATATCATGTTAACTATATATATAACCATATATATGTCATCATATAGTTTTTACAAGTTTTAACGTTCGTGAATCACCGGTCAACTTGGGTGGTCAATTGTCTATATGAAACATATTTCAATTAATCAAGTCTTAACAAGTTTGATTGCTTAACATGTTGGAAACATTTAATCATGTAAATATCAATCTCAATTAATATATATAAACATGGAAAAGTTCGGGTCACTACAGTACCTACCCGTTAAATAAATTTCGTCCCGAAATTTTAAGCTGTTGAAGGTGTTGGCGAATCTTCTGGAAATAGATGCGGGTATTTCTTCTTCATCTGATCTTCATGCTCCCAGGTGAACTCGGGTCCTCTACGAGCATTCCATCGAACCTTAACAATTGGTATCTTGTTTTGCTTAAGTCTTTTAACCTCACGATCCATTATTTCGACGGGTTCTTCGATGAATTGAAGTTTTTCGTTGATTTGGATTTCATCTAACGGAATAGTGAGATATTCTTTAGCAAAACATTTCTTCAAATTCGAGAAATGGAAAGTGTTATGTACAGCCGCGAGTTGTTGAGGTAACTCTAGTCGGTAAGCTACTGGTCCGACACGATCAATAATCTTGAATGGTCCAATATACCTTGGATTTAATTTCCCTCGTTTACCAAATCGAACAACACCTTTCCAAGGTGCAACTTTAAGCATGACCATCTCTCCAATTTCAAATTCTATATCTTTTCTTTTAATGTCAGCGTAGCTCTTTTGTCGACTTTGGGCAGTTTTCAACCGTTGTTGAATTTGGATGATCTTCTCGGTAGTTTCTTGTATAATCTCCGGACCCGTAATCTGTCTATCCCCCACTTCACTCCAACAAATCGGAGACCTGGACTTTCTACCATAAAGTGCTTCAAACGGCGCCATCTCAATGCTTGAATGGTAGCTGTTGTTGTAAGAAAATTCTGCTAACGGTAGATGTCGATCCCAACTGTTTCCAAAATCAATAACATATGCTCGTAGCATGTATTCAAGCGTTTGTATCGTCCTTTCGCTCTGCCCATCAGTTTGTGGATGATAGGCAGTGCTCATGTCTAGACGAGTTCCTAATGCTTGCTGTAATGTCTGCCAGAATCTTGAAATAAATCTACCATCCCTATCAGTGATAATAGAGATTGGTATTCCATGTCTGGAGACGACTTCCTTCAAATACAGTCGTGCTAACTTCTCCATCTTGTCATCTTCTCTTATTGGCAGGAAGTGTGCTGATTTGGTGAAACGATTAACTATTACCCAAATAGTATCAAAACCACTTGCAGTCCTTGGCAATTTAGTGATGAAATCCATGGTAATGTTTTCCCATTTCCATTCTGGGATTTCGGGTTGTTGAAGTAGACCTGATGGTTTCTGATGCTCAGCTTTGACCTTAGAACACGTCAAACATTCTCCTACGTATTTAGCAACATCGGCTTTCATACCCGGCCACCAAAAATGTTTCTTGAGATCCTTGTACATCTTCCCCGTTCTAGGATGTATTGAGTATCTGGTTTTATGAGCTTCTCTAAGTACCATTTCTCTCATATCTCCAAATTTTGGTACCCAAATCCTTTCAGCCCTATACCGGGTTCCGTCTTCCCGAATATTAAGATGCTTCTCCGATCCTTTGGGTATTTCATCCTTTAAATTTCCCTCTTTTAAAACTCCTTGTTGCGCCTCCTTTATTTGAGTAGTAAGGTTATTATGAATCATTATATTCATAGATTTTACTCGAATGGGTTCTCTGTCCTTCCTGCTCAAGGCATCGGCTACCACATTTGCCTTCCCCGGGTGGTAACGAATCTCAAAGTCGTAATCATTCAATAATTCAATCCACCTACGCTGCCTCATATTCAGTTGTTTCTGATTAAATATGTGTTGAAGACTTTTGTGGTCGGTATATATAATACTTTTGACCCCATATAAGTAGTGCCTCCAAGTCTTTAATGCAAAAACAACCGCGCCTAATTCCAAATCATGCGTCGTATAATTTTGTTCGTGAATCTTCAATTGTCTAGACGCATAAGCAATCACCTTCGTTCGTTGCATTAATACACAACCGAGACCTTGCTTTGATGCATCACAATAAATCACAAAATCATCATTCCCTTCAGGCAATGACAATATAGGTGCCGTAGTTAGGTTTTTCTTTAATAACTGAAACGCTTTCTCTTGTTCATCATTCCATTCAAATTTCTTCCCTTTATGCGTTAATGCAGTCAAGGGTTTTGCTATTCTGGAAAAGTCTTGGATGAACCTTCTGTAGTAACCAGCTAGTCCTAAAAACTGGCGTATGTGTTTTGGAGTTTTCGGGGTTTCCCACTTTTCAACAGTTTCTATCTTTGCCGGATCCACCTTAATACCTTCTTTGTTCACTATGTGACCGAGGAATTGAACTTCTTCCAACCAAAATGCACACTTTGAAAACTTAGCGTGCAATTCTTCCTTCCTCAATACTTCTAACACCTTTCTCAAATGTTCACCGTGTTCTTGGTCATTCTTTGAGTAAATAAGTATGTCATCAATGAAAACAATGACAAACTTGTCAAGGTATGGTCCACACACTCGGTTCATAAGGTCCATGAACACAGCTGGTGCATTAGTTAAACCAAACGGCATGACCATAAACTCGTAATGACCGTAACGTGTTCTGAAAGCAGTCTTTGGAATATCATCTTCTTTCACCCGCATTTGATGATACCCGGAACGTAAGTCAATCTTTGAATAAACAGACGAGCCTTGTAGTTGATCAAATAAGTCGTCAATTCTCGGTAGTGGGTAGCGGTTCTTGATGGTAAGTTTGTTCAACTCTCGGTAGTTGATACACAACCTGAATGTACCATCTTTCTTCTTGACAAACAAAACAGGAGCTCCCCACGGTGATGTGCTTGGTCGAATGAAACCACGCTTTAAAATTTCTTGTAATTGGCTTTGCAGTTCTTTCATCTCGCTGGGTGCGAGTCTGTAAGGAGCACGAGCTATTGGTGCAGCTCCTGGTACAAGATCTATTTGAAATTCAACGGATCGATGTGGGGGTAATCCCGGTAATTCTTTCAGAAATACATCGGGAAATTCTTTTGCAATGGGAACATCATTGATGCTCTTTTCTTCAGTTTGTACTTTCTCGACGTGTGCTAGAATAGCATAGCAACCTTTTCTTATTAGTTTTTGTGCCTTCAAATTACTAATAAGATGTAGCTTCGTGTTGCCCTTTTCTCCGTACACCATTAAGGGTTTTCCTTTTTCTCGTATAATGCGAATTGCATTTTTGTAACAAACGATCTCTGCTTTCACTTCTTTCAACCAGTCCATACCGATTATCACATCAAAACTCCCTAACTCTACTGGTATCAAATCAATCTTAAATGTTTCGCTAACCAGTTTAATTTCTCGATTCCGACATATATTATCTGCTGAAATTAATTTACCATTTGCTAATTCGAGTAAAAATTTACTATCCAAAGGCGTCAATGGACAACTTAATTTAGCACAAAAATCTCTACTCATATAGCTTCTATCCGCACCCGAATCAAATAAAACGTAAGCAGATTTATTGTCAATAAGAAACGTACCCGTAACAAGCTCCGGGTCTTCCTGTGCCTCTACCGCATTAATATTGAAAACTCTTCCACGGCCTTGTCCATTCGTGTTCTCCTGGTTCGGGCAATTTCTAATAATGTGGCCTGGTTTTCCACATTTATAACAAACTACATTGGCATAACTTGCTCCGACACTACTTGCTCCGCCATTACTCGTTCCGACACCATTTGTTCCTTTCGATCTGTTAACCCCTGGTCCGTAGACCTCACACTTTGCCGCGCTATGACCATTTCTTTTACACTTGTTGCAAAATTTGGTGCAGAACCCCGAGTGATTCTTTTCACACCTTTGGCATAGCTGCTTCTGATTGTTGTTGTTGTTGCGGTTATTATTGTTGTTGGGATGATTGTTGTAGTTGCTGTTGTTGTTGTTGTTGTTGTTGGGCCGTTTGTTGTAGTTGCGATTGATGTTGCGATTGTTGGGATAATTGTTGCGATTATTGTTGTAATTGTTGTTGTTGTTGTATTGGTGATTCTTATCACCGTTTTCCTCTCACTTTCTTTTGACTTGCTTCACATTGGCCTCTTCAGCAGTCTGTTCTTTAATTCTTTCTTCAATCTGGTTCACTAGTTTGTGAGCCATTCTACATGCCTGTTGTATGGAGGCGGGCTCGTGTGAACTTATATCTTCTTGGATTCTTTCCGGTAATCCTTTCACAAACGCGTCGATCTTCTCTTCCTCATCTTCGAATGCTCCCGGACACAATAGGCACAATTCTGTGAATCGTCTTTCGTACGTGGTAATATCAAATCCTTGGGTTCGTAACCCTCTAAGTTCTGTCTTGAGCTTATAGACCTCGGTTCTGGGACGGTACTTCTCGTTCATCGAGTGCTTGAATGCTGACCACAGTAGTGCGTACGCATCGTCTTGTCCCACTTGCTCTAGATAGGTATTCCACCATGTTAACGCAGAACCTGTGAAGGTATGCGTAGCGTACTTCACTTTGTCCTCTTCAGTACACTTACTTATGGCAAACACCGATTCGACCTTCTCGGTCCACCGTTTCAATCCGATCGGTCCTTCGGTTCCATCAAATTCTAAAGGTTTGCAGGCAGTGAATTCTTTGTAGGTGCATCCTACACGATTTCCTGTACTGCTAGATCCAAGGTTATTGTTGGTATGTAGCGCAGCCTGTACTGCGGCTATGTTTGAAGCTAGAAAAGTACGGAATTCCTCTTCATTCATATTCACGGTGTGTCGAGTAGTCGGTGCCATTTCCTTCAAAATAGTCAAATGGAACAAGTTAATCATACAGAATATTAAGAGTAGTTAATAGTATGTCATAGCATAATATGAACTCATTTATAAAAGCTTTTTCTTCATATTAGCGTTTTATAAGTTTAAATTCAGGTAGTACCTACCCGTTAAGTTCATACTTAGTAGCTAATATACAATTCAACTACTACAATTCTATATGAAAAACTGATTATAATAATATTTCGCGTTCAAACTTTTATACAATATTTTACAAACTTACAATACCGCTTATTTTACATAAAGCATGAAATATAGCACACAATAACTTTGATACAAGATAGTTGTGAAGATAATTCTAGCTAGTACACAAGTCGTTCAGCAAAGGCAATAAAGACACGTAATTCATACGTCCAGAAACAAGTCATGCATTCTGGTTTTACTAGGACTACTTCCCATCCTTGGTCTTGTGGAACATAACCGTTATGGCCGTTGATAAGACAGCGTGTTGTAACGTCGTCAAAGGGACGAGGGTTACGTAATGTCCAACAGTCCCGTAATAATCTAAAAACCTCATTTCTTACCCCAATTACCGACTCCGTCACTTGTGGAAACGTTTTGTTTAATAGTTGTAGCCCGATGTTCTTGTTCTCACTTTGGTGAGAAGCGAACATTACTAATCCGTAAGCATAACATGCTTCTTTATGTTGCATGTTAGCCGCTTTTTCTAAATCACGAAGTCCAATATTCGGATATATTGAGTCAAAATAATTTCTTAACCCGTTGCGTAAAATAGCATTTGGGTTCCCCGCAATATATGCGTCAAAGTAAACACATCGTAACTTATGGGTTTCCCAATGTGATATCCCCCATCTTTCAAACGAAAGTCTCTTATAAACCAAGACATTCTTGGAACGTTCTTCGAATGTCTTACAAACTGATCTCGCCTTAAATAGTTGTGCCGAAGAATTCTGGCCGACTCTAGACAAGATTTCATCAATCATGTCTCCGGGTAGGTCTCTTAAAATATTGGGTTGTCTATCCATTTTGTGTTTTTAAACTGTAAAATAGACAAGAGTTAGATTCATAAAAAAATACTTATTAATACAAGCAATTTTTACATATATCATAAAGCATAAGCACACTATATTACATATATTACACCACACGAATACAACTATCTTATTCCGACTCGCTCGTTTCTTCTTCTTCGGTTTTGGTTCGTTTTGCCAGGTTTCTAGGGATATATGATGTTCCCCTAATACGATCCGTAATTTTCCACATTGGTTTAGAAAAACCTGGTGGTTTAGAGGTTCCCGGGTCATTGTTACAACTTAAGGACTTCGGGGGTTGACGATACATATAAAGTTCATCGGGGTTGGAATTAGATTTCTCTATTTTTATGCCCTTTCCCTTATTATTTTCTTTTGCCTTTTTAAATTCAGTTGGGGTAATTTCTATAACATCATCGGAATTCTCGTCGGAATCCGATTCATCGGAAAATTGGTAATCCTCCCAATATTTTGCTTCCTTGGCGGAAACACCATTGACCATAATTAACTTTGGTCGGTTGGTTGAGGATTTTCTTTTACTTAACCGTTTTATTATTTCCCCCACCGGTTCTATTTCTTCATCCGGTTCCGATTCTTCTTCCGGTTCCGATTCTTCTTCCGGTTCCGACTCTTCTTCCGGTTCCTCTTCGGGAACTTGTGAATCAGTCCACAAATCATTCCAATTTACATTTGACTCTTCATTATTATTAGGTGAGTCAATGGGACTTGTTCTAGAGGTAGACATCTATCACATAATATCAAACACGTTAAGAGATTAATATATCACATAATATTCATATGTTAAAAATATATAGTTTCCAACAAAATTTGTTAAGCAATCATTTTTCAAGTAAACACGGTCGAAGTCCAGACTCACTAATGCAAAATTCTGGTTCTCTAAGACCAACGCTCGGATACCAACTGAAATGTCCCGTTCTTATTGATTAAAAACGTTCCATATTAATTGATTTTGTTGCGAGGTTTTGACCTCTATATGAGACGTTTTTCAAAGACTGCATTCATTTTAAAACAAACCATAACCTTTATTTCATAAATAAAGGTTTAAAAGCTTTACGTAGATTATCAAATAATGATAATCTAAAATATCCTGTTTACACATGACCATTACATAATGGTTTACAATACAAATATGTTACAACAAAATAAGTTTCTTGAATGCAGTTTTTACACAATATCATACAAACATGGACTCCAAATCTCGTCCTTATTTAAGTATGCAACAGCGGAAGCTCTTAGTAATCACCTGAGAATAAACATGCATAAAACGTCAACAAAAATGTTGGTGAGTTATAGGTTTAACCTATATATATCAAATCATAATAATAGACCACAAGATTTCATATTTCAATACACATCCCATACATAGAGATAAAAGTCATTCATATGGTGAACACCTGGTAACCGACATTAACAAGATGCATATATAAGAATATCCCCATCATTCCGGGACACCCTTCGGATATGATATAAATTTCGAAGTACTAAAGCATCCGGTACTTTGGATGGGGCTTGTTGGGCCCGATAGATCTATCTTTAGGATTCGCGTCAATTAGGGTGTCTGTTCCCTAATTCTTAGATTACCATACTTAATAAAAAGGGGCATATTCGATTTCGATAATTCAACCATAGAATGTAGTTTCACGTACTTGTGTCTATTTTGTAAATCATTTATAAAACCTGCATGTATTCTCATCCCAAAAATATTAGATTTTAAAAGTGGGACTATAACTCACTTTCACAGATTTTTACTTCGTCGGGAAGTAAGACTTGGCCACTGGTTGATTCACGAACCTATAACAATATATACATATATATCAAAGTATGTTCAAAATATATTTACAACACTTTTAATATATTTTGATGTTTTAAGTTTATTAAGTCAGCTGTCCTCGTTAGTAACCTACAACTAGTTGTCCACAGTTAGATGTACAGAAATAAATCGATAAATATTATCTTGAATCAATCCACGACCCAGTGTATACGTATCTCAGTATTGATCACAACTCAAACTATATATATTTTGGAATCAACCTCAACCATGTATAGCTAACTCCAACATTCACATATAGAGTGTCTATGGTTGTTCCGAAATATATATAGATGTGTCGAAATGATAGGTCGAAACATTGTATACGTGTCTATGGTATCTCAAGATTACATAATATACAATACAAGTTGATTAAGTTATGGTTGGAATAGATTTGTTACCAATTTTCACGTAGCTAAAATGAGAAAAATTATCCAATCTTGTTTTACCCATAACTTCTTCATTTTAAATCCGTTTTGAGTGAATCAAATTGCTATGGTTTCATATTGAACTCTATTTTATGAATCTAATCAGAAAAAGTATAGGTTTAAAAATAAGTTACAAGTCGTTTTTGTAAAGGTAGTCATTTCAGTCGAAAGAACGACGTCTAGATGACCATTTTAGAAAACATACTTCCACTTTGAGTTTAACCATAATTTTTGGATATAGTTTCATGTTCATAATAAAAATCATTTTCTCAGAATAACAACTTTTAAATCAAAGTTTATCATAGTTTTTAATTAACTAACCCAAAACAGCCCGCGGTGTTACTACGACGGCGTAAATCCGGTTTTACGGTGTTTTTCGTGTTTCCAGGTTTTAAATCATTAAGTTAGCATATCATATAGATATAGAACATGTGTTTAGTTGATTTTAAAAGTCAAGTTAGAAGGATTAACTTTTGTTTGCGAACAAGTTTAGAATTAACTAAACTATGTTCTAGTGATTACAAGTTTAAACCTTCGAATAAGATAGCTTTATATGTATGAATCGAATGATGTTATGAATATCATTACTACCTTAAGTTCCTTGGATAAACCTACTGGAAAAGAGAAAAATGGATCTAGCTTCAATGGATCCTTGGATGGCTCGAAGTTCTTGAAGCAGAATCATGACACGAAAACAAGTTCAAGTAAGATCATCACTTGAAATAAGATTGTTATAGTTATAGAAATTGAACCAAAGTTTGAATATGATTATTACCTTGTATTAGAATGATAACCTACTGTAAGAAACAAAGATTTCTTGAGGTTGGATGATCACCTTACAAGATTGGAAGTGAGCTAGCAAACTTGAAAGTATTCTTGATTTTATGAAACTAGAACTTTTGGAATTTATGAAGAACACTTAGAACTTGAAGATAGAACTTGAGAGAGATCAATTAGATGAAGAAAATTGAAGAATGAAAGTATTTGTAGGTGTTTTTGGTCGTTGGTGTATGGATTAGATATAAAGGATATGTAATTTTGTTTTCATGTAAATAAGTCATGAATGATTACTCATATTTTTGTAATTTTATGAGATATTTCATGCTAGTTGCCAAATGATGGTTCCCACATGTGTTAGGTGACCCAAATGGGCTGCTAAGAGCTGATCATTGGAGTGTATATACCAATAGTACATACATCTAAAAGCTGTGTATTGTACGAGTACGAATACAGGTGCATACGAGTAGAATTGTTGATGAAACTGAACGAGGATGTAATTGTAAGCATTTTTGTTAAGTAGAAGTATTTTGATAAGTGTCTTGAAGTCTTTCAAAAGTGTATGAATACATATTAAAACACTACATGTATATACATTTTAACTGAGTCGTTAAGTCATCGTTAGTCGTTACATGTAAATGTTGTTTTGAAACCTTTAGGTTAACGATCTTGTTAAATGTTGTTAACCCAATGTTTATAATATCAAAAGAGATTTTAAATTATTATATTATCATGATATTATGATGTACGAATATCTCTTAATATGATATATATACATTAAATGTTGTTACACCGATAATCGTTACATATATGTCTCGTTTCAAAATCATTAAGTTAGTAGTCTTGTTTTTACATATGTAGTTCATTGTTAATATACTTAATGATATGTTTACTTATCATAATATCATGTTAACTATATATATAACCATATATATGTCATCATATAGTTTTTACAAGTTTTAACGTTCGTGAATCACCGGTCAACTTGGGTGGTCAATTGTCTATATGAAACATATTTCAATTAATCAAGTCTTAACAAGTTTGATTGCTTAACATGTTGGAAACATTTAATCATGTAAATATCAATCTCAATTAATATATATAAACATGGAAAAGTTCGGGTCACTACATTATTGACCTCGTGAAAGGACCCGTTCATATACATTTTAACTGATTCACAATAGTTGATTACATCGCGAGGTATTTGACCTCTATATGATACATTTTACAAACATTGCATTCGTTTTTAAAAGACAAACTTTCTTTACAACGATAGTTGACGGCATGCACACCATTTCATAATACATCCAACTATAATTGGCTTAATAATAATCTTGATGAACTCAATGACTCGAATGCAACATCTTTCAAAATATGCCATGAATGACTCCAAGTAATATCCTTAAAATGAGCTAATGCACAGCTGAAGATTTCTTTAATACCTGAGAATAAACATGCTTTAAAGTGTCAACCAAAAGGTTAGTGAGTTCATAGGTTTATCATAACAATCATTTCAATATATTAATAGACCACAAGATTTCCGTTTATAAATATATGTACACTCGCAAGTGTATAAAAGTATTCTATAAGTTGTAGGCACCCGGTAACAAGCCTTAATGTTCATGTTTTACCCTCTGAAGTACACCAGATCAGGTGTGTTTAAAATAACCTCGAAGTACTAAAGCATACCATAGTCAGGATGGGGTTTGTCAGGCCCAATAGATCTATCTTTAGGATTCGTGCCTACCGTACATAGACAAGTAGTTTAATGTTACCAAGCTAAGGGTATATTTCTGGTTTAAACCCACGTAGAATTAGTTTTAGTACTTGTGCCTATTTCGTAAAACATTTATAAAAACAGCGCATGTATTCTCAGTTCCAAAAATATATATAAAAGGGAGCAAATGAAACTCACAATACTGTATTTCGTAGTAAAAATACATATAACGTCATTTAATAAGTGCAAGGTTGGCCTCGGATTCACGAACGTATCAATATTGAGATTCAATATTGCAGGAAAGTACGTAGACGCAACGGAGATGATAAATACTAGATTGACCTCACGAGCATACCCATGAACCATACCCATCACCTCCATAGCTATAACCTATAATTTCCTTAGCTTCGACTCATTCAAAAAAACTATTTTGAAATCACTCGGACAGCACTCCGTCGTAATATTTTATGTATACTAATAATATCTTGAAATAATACAGAGCAATATATATATATATATATATATATATATATATATATATATATATATATATATATATATATATATATATATATATATATATATATATATATATATATATATATATATATATATATATATATATATCAATTGAGAGAGTTTAGAGAAATATATTTTCAAGTTTCTATGAAATAATGAAACCTATTGAATTCTATTTATAATAGATTTTTGAATTATAAAAGTGAATTATTAAAGTATGAATTATTAAAGTGAATTATTAAAGTATGAATTATTACAGTGAATTATTAAAGTATGAATTATTAAAGTATGAATTATTAAAGTGAATTATTAAAGTATGAATTATTAAAGTGAATTATTAAAATTAAAGTAAAGTAAAAGTAAAGTAAAGGTAAAGTTAAAGTATAGTAAAAGTATAAAAAATTATGTATGTATAATACACGTATAAATATATATAATATTAATTTAAATCGTTATATATATTTAATGAAATAAAATATAAATATCGTTATATTTATTATACTGGTTAAGTAATGAGTTGTCAAAAGTGATTCTAGATATTTATAAAAGTTATATACGTTTTAATAATAAAGTTCTTTTTAAACTGAAAACGTCTTTGTACGTTTGAAAATAGATTAATAGAATAATATGGAAACCAATTCTTCACTAACTTTTGTCTAACTTTCGTAAATGACACTTTTTGTTTTTATTTATAAATAGTTTTACAAATTATTCTGAATATCGTTAAGAGGAATAGATTTTCTCAAATCATAGTGGACCTCTCAACAGAGACTTGTAATCATAATTCAATGTTTCTGATAATTCAATCATTTAATATAATTTTTTTTTCGTCAAAAATCATATTGAAACAAATACGTTCGTGTAAAGTATTATACATTTAATACTTTATTAATATTCTCAAGTTATAATATATATATACATATACATATCTATTTATATATAACGGTTCGTGAATCGTCGAAATTTGGTCGAGGTTATAATGAATGTATGAACACAGTTTAAAATTCTTGAGATTTAACTTAACAAACTTTGCTTATCGTGTCGGAATAATATAAAGATTAAAGTTTAAATTTGGTCGGAAATTTCCGGGTCGTCACAGTACCTACCCGTTAAAGAAATTTCGTCCCCAAAATTTGATAGAGGTCGTCATGACTAACAATGAGAATGTTATTATAACGATTATAGAGTTTTATCATGTTCAAGAAGAATGGATAAAATAATTCGATTACTCAAAGCGTGTGAGTGAAGTTATCGTAAATGAATGAAATAAGATAATAGTGATTCGTCGTATCTTTTGATGTCATCACGATTGATCTCCGAAAAGAAAATCTTTGTAATCTATATTGGATTTGATTATTTGGCGATTAAGGAAATTATGATCCTCTTCGAATTAATGCGATAATCCATTTTGATTTCTCTGTCAGATATTTCACTATAAATCCACCTCATTTGTTTTCTTACAACTCACACCTTCTCAACTCATATTTTAAAGTATTTGTCAATATGCTTCATCCAGTGCTGATTCTTGATATACTCCTCACTTTCATATCTGTCGCTCTTCTTTTTCATCTGCTTCCGGAAGAATCTATTTACTTCTACTATACTCTTGGTTTTATAGTGTTTTTAGTTCTCCCGTGTCTTTATATTGCTATATGCATTGATATATACGATTTGTGATTTCTGGGTTGTTGTTGGGTTTTATATCTTCCCTTATATTTTAAAGTCCTTGCTTCTTCTATAATCATTGTCATCCACAGTTAATGATCTCTTCTATTTGCTATGATTTATACTCCCATTTCTAGTTCGGAGCTTTGTCCTTTCGTTTCGTCTTCTTGCGATTAAGCACCGCTTGTAATGGTCCAGAATTCGCAGATATAAATTTCGGAATGAACATTGTTAATGTTCTAGGAAGGAAATTGTAATGACACGATCTTGACTTGTCAAATTACCAGAATACCTCGGAAAAGGCCGAATCATCAAGAAATATTTTCTTGATATTTAGAGATCAAAGAGAATACAAGAGTCGTGTAACATAGCACATGATGACGTTATGATCTGTGAATCATCATGTTCCATTTAGAAACTCAGCATGAATTACTATAATATAATCACGTTGATCAAGTGTCATTATATTATACTAACTCATGCTTCAGCTCCCAACACTTCTTCAAGAATATTCCTATTTTAAACTCGAATGTTTCAGAATTTAGAAACTAAAATAGTTTCTTTTATGATATAATACAGATAGCGCGAAGAGGTAAATGATTTCAGATAAGAATAATTATAAAAATATCTTCAGAAGTATGGATGATATTTATAATAAATGATACGATGATATCTTAGAATATCTAATATCAGAGGATGATGAAGGATATTGTCCGCAGGGGTTTAGAGTCAGGAGCAAGGTATTCGTTAATGACTTCAACAAGTACTGAATCATTTGAATTCTTTGAAGGCAGGTTCAGCCTTTGTGATTTGTCCACAGCCTCCTTCATACTTTGCTCAATCCGTTTTACAGTTCCAAAGCTTCTCTTTTTCTGAGCTTTGCCAATATACTATCCTTTATCATCCAACTTTTTACTGTTAAGGTCGTTTACAGTTTTTGCTGCTTCATCAGCATTTTTCAAAATTTTGAGAACTGGTTCGCAGTTTAGGGTGTTTTGCAGAAATTTCTCATTCAAAGAATGTAAGTCTTGGACGTAGACGTTGTGTGTATATGTAATTGTTGATGTAGACATGCTGCGAGGTTTCAAAATACTGATTGTTGATTCTCAATAATTGGTATGGCAATTCTTGTTATAAGGTACGAATGAGTATATGATGGGGTTTCGATAATTATAATGATTTTTTTTTTTTTGGAAAGTCAAAGATCAATGAAGTTGTTGGTAAGTTTATTGCTAATGTGGTGAATATAAACGATTCCCCGGTAATGTTGGCGAAAGGGCAACGTATCTATCGAGGTTATAATAAGACTGTTTTGATTGAGAAGTCGAAGATGACTTGCTGGAGCTGTGACAAAACTGTCTATTTTAAAACGGAATTGAAAAGTTATTTTAGCTAGTAAATGCCAAAGGGTCTAACACGGATACGTGTCGAACTATGACTTGGGTTTTGAGAGTTTTTCAGGTGTATAACTGTGGGTAACATGTGGTTGGATCATCATCTCGATTGTTCCTTAGTTGAAGTGTCTTCAGGAATTTCGAAGGGTTTGAGCACATATTGTAATCGTTAATACATATGATGTTCTAACACAGTTTTGAAGTCAAAGTATAGCTTTGAAAGATATAGGAATCTAAGAGTGATGATACTGGTTATATTTCGAATTGAATTATGCGATTTCAAAATCAGAATATGTAATTGAATTTGAATGAGTATGATTGTTTTGATTTATATGAAAGAATGGATATTGTTGTGAAAGTAGGGAGAATAGTTGATGATTGCTGAATCAGTTTCGAAAAATGTAATATATTAATTGTGAATTTATATATCTCTCGGGTATTACCTACCTGTTAAAAAAAATTTCACAATTAATATTTTGTACAAAAGAAGTTTATTACAGTCTTTATGAAAATATATGTGTATATTTTCTTTAGATGTAACATAGATTTAATGAGTTAATATTAAATTAAAGTCATTTGTTTTATGGTTGGAACTAGAATTGAGTAATCCCTAAAACTTTATAATTTGCATAAGTATTTCTTCAATAATATTGAAATTATGAATCATTACTTTGTTATTTGTTGGTTTTCATGAAATTCTTGTGAACTTCGCAAGTTACGAATGATGTTATTTGAAAAGTTTCGAGTACATCGATGATGAAAGTGTAAAATCAAACATATATTCGAATAATACACTTGAATTATTATGAATTGGATTTTTTATTGAATTGAGATAGAGATTGTAATTAACGATGGTTAAGTTGCGGACGAAGGACGTACATCATTGCATATTTGTAATATGATTTAACTGAGTAGTTAAGATTCACACATAATAGCTTAGTACGGGAAGATTTATTATGGTTTAAAAATTTATACATATAAAATATACATATAAATCTTTCGATTCGAAATGAGTTAATACTTCATAACTCGTTGATACAATATATTTGTTGTTGATTCGTAATGATGTCCACAATGATTCTTGAACTGACAGAGTTTGTGATGTTACAGGTGCTGTTGATTCTGACGATACTGACGGCACTGACTGTGTTGATGATGCTACGGTCCTGTTGATGCTGTTGGTAAAACAATTCTAGCTTGTAAATCGTACACCATTTTCGATCAAAGTTTCTACTCTACCATCTCCGTTCACTCATCCGATTTACGGTCAGAATTAAATAATCTCCAAGATTTTGGAGATTACATAACCGCCGCAGAGATATCTCTTCAATGAAGTTTATGAATTAATACTTCATCGTTTGTTGTTGTTGATATTCCTGGATATTTACAGGGCGTATGACGTTGATGTTTGAGATACATATTGTGATGTTGCGATGTGGGATGTGGATGTTGTTGTTGGTGGTGGTGATGGTACTGTTGGTGTTGCTGATGGTGGTACTGTTTATGCTGCTGCTGCTGCTAGTGTTTGTAACCTTTGCACCATATTCTCCAAAGCCACTACCCGAGCGCGAAGCTCGTTGACTTCTTCTATTACACCGGGGTGATTGTCGGTTCGGACGAGCGGATAAATAAAATCTAGAATTTGGTGTAGTATGTAATCGTGACGAGATACTCTAGAAATAAGAGAGAAAATGGTGTTTCGGATAGGTTCACCGGTAAGTGCTTCAGGTTCTTCGCCAAGAGGGCAATGTGGTGGATGGAAGGGATCACCTTCTTCTTATCTCCAATGATTAAGGAGGCTACGAACCCATCCCCAATTCATCCAGAATAGATGATGACTAATTAGTTGATCCATTCCGGTCACACTGCTTTGGGAACTTGAGTGGGATTCCATTTCGGAATCCGAGGGACTTGAACTAATGACGAATTCCATTTCGTACAATTGAATAAAGAATTTTTCGATATGAAATGATTTTTCGGCTATCGGGTGGTATTCTAATTATATAGAGCAAAAGGTTTCGTAGATTACGGAGGAATTTACGGAATATGTCAGGCAAAGTTTACAGTAACAGATACGCTAAGATATGAATTAGCAGATACGCTAAGATATGAATTTTGTCTATACACTATTCATGCAATCAATGCAATAAGATGTGTCTAGACTAAGAATGATAAGCAGGTAATTTCCGACAAGAATGATGAGCAAAACTTTTGAAATGCAGACACGGTCGAAGTCCAGACTCACTAATGCATCCTAACGACTATCAGTTAGACACACTAATGCAGACCTGGTTCGCTAAGACCACCACTCTGATACCAACTGTGACAACAGTGGGGACACATACCACTCAGTACCTTCCCAGCTAACCGCCTGGTGACCACTGAGCGTACCTCAGACACTGATTTTACGGCCCGCCTCTCGGCAATGTACAGCCAACCCTAATAGGGACCGCGAGGAGTAAGAGCCAATGCTTCATCACAGGTAACACTGTGAGAACCCCCTCTACGATTAACCCGCTCATAAACGGCATTAAACCAGCTCTGATACCAACTGAAAAGACCCATTCATATACATTATAAACGATTCACAATAGTTGATTACATCGCGAGGTATTTGACCTCTATATGATACATTTTACAAACATTGCATTCGTTTTTAAAAGACAAACTTTCTTTACAACGAAAGTTGACGGCATGCACACCATTTCATAATACATCCAACTATAATTGGCTTAATAATAATCTTGATGAACTCAATGACTCGAATGCAACGTCTTTCAAAATATGCCATGAATGACTCCAAGTAATATCCTTAAAATGAGCTAATGCACAGCAAAAGATTTCTTTAATACCTGAGAATAAACATGCTTTAAAGTGTCAACCAAAAGGTTGGTGAGTTCATAGGTTTATCATAACAATCATTTCAATATATTAATAGACCACAAGATTTCCGTTTATAAATATATGTACACTCGCAAGTGTATAAAAGTATTCTATAAGTTTTAGGCACCCGGTAACAAGCCTTAACGTTCATGTTTACCCTCTGAAGTACACCAGATCAGGTGTGTTTAAAATAACCTCGAAGTACTAAAGCATCCCATAGTCAGGATGGGGTTTGTCAGGCCCAATAGATCTATCTTTAGGATTCGCGCCTACCTTACATAGACAAGTAGTTTAATGTTACCAAGCTAAGGGTATATTTCTGGTTTAAACCCACGTAGAATTAGTTTTAGTACTTGTGCCTATTTCGTAAAACATTTATAAAAACAGCGCATGTATTCTCAGTCCCAAAAATATATATAAAAGGGAGTAAATGAAACTCACAATACTGTATTTCGTAGTAAAAATACATATAACATCATTTAATAAGTGCAAGGTTGGCCTCGGATTCACAAACGTATCAATATTGAGATTCAATATTGCAGGTAAGTACGTAGATGCAACGGAGATGATAAACACTAGATTGACCTGTAGTGACCCGAACTTTTCCATGTTTATATATATTAATTGAGATTGATATTTACATGATTAAATGTTTCCAACATGTTAAGCAATCAAACTTGTTAAGACTTGATTAATTGAAATATGTTTCATATAGACAATTGACCACCCAAGTTGACCGGTGATTCACGAACGTTAAAACTTGTAAAAACTATACGATGACATATATATGGTTATATATATAGTTAACATGTTTTTATTATAAGTATGTATCTCATTAGGTATTTTAACAATGAGTTATATACATAAAGATGAGACTATTAATTTAAGAAACTCGAAAACGATATATATGACGATTATCGTTATAACAACGTCTTACTAGGTACATATGAATCATATTAAGATATTGATACACTTGGTTAATTATGTTAAATGATAAGTAAATATATTATTAAGTGTATTAACAATGAAATACATATGTAAAAATAAGACTACTAACTTAATGATTTCGAAATGAGACATATATGTAACGATTATCGTTGTAACGACATTTAACTGTATATACATCATACTGAGATATATTATATATCATAATATCATGATAATATAATAATTTAAAATCTCTTTTGATATTATAAACATTGGGTTAACAACATTTAACAAGATCGTTAACCTAAAGGTTTCAAAACAACACTTACATGTAACGACTAACGATGACTTAACGACTCAGTTAAAATGTATATACATGTAGTGTTTTAATATGTATTTATACACTTTTGAAAGACTTCAATACACTTATCAAAATACTTCTACTTAACAAAAATGCTTACAATTACATTCTCGTTCAGTTTCATCAACAATTCTACTCGTATGCACCCGTATTCGTACTCGTACAATACACAGCTTTTAGATGTATGTACTATTGGTATATACACTCCAATGATCAGCTCTTAGCAGCCCATGTGAGTCACCTAACACATGTGGGAACCATCATTTGGCAACTAGCATGAAATATCTCATAAGATTACAAAAATATGAGTAATCATTCATGACTTATTTACATGAAAACAAAATTACATATCCTTTATATCTAATCCATACACCAACGACCAAAAACACCTACAAACACTTTCATTCTTCAATTTTCTTCATCTAATTGAACTCTCTCAAGTTCTATCTTCAAGTTCTAAGTGTTCTTCATAAATTCCAAAAGTTCTAGTTTCATAAAATCAAGAATACTTTCAAGTTTGCTAGCTCACTTCCAATCTTGTAAGGTGATCATCCAACCTCAAGAAATCTTTGTTTCTTACAGTAGGTTATCATTCTAATACAAGGTAATAATCATATTCAAACTTTGGTTCAATTTCTATAACTATAACAATCTTATTTCAAGTGATGATCTTACTTGAACTTGTTTTCATGTCATGATTTTGCTTCAAGAACTTTGAGCCATCCAAGGATCCATTGAAGCTAGATCCATTTTTCTCTTTTCCAGTAGGTTCATCGAAGGAACTTAAGGTAGTAATGATGTTCATAACATCATTCGATTCATACATATAAAGCTATCTTATTCGAAGGTTTAAACTTGTAATCACTAGAACATAGTTTAGTTAATTCTAAACTTGTTCGCAAACAAAAGTTAATCCTTCTAACTTGACTTTTAAAATCAACTAAACACATGTTCTATATCTATATGATATGCTAACTTAATGATTTAAAACCTGGAAACACGAAAAACACCGTAAAACCGGATTTACGCCGTCGTAGTAACACCGCGGGCTGTTTTGGGTTAGTTAATTAAAAACTATGATAAACTTTGATTTAAAAGTTGTTATTCTGAGAAAATGATTTTTATTATGAACATGAAACTATATCCAAAAATTATGGTTAAACTCAAAGTGGAAGTATGTTTTCTAAAATGGTCATCTAGACGTCGTTCTTTCGACTGAAATGACTACCTTTACAAAAACGACTTGTAACTTATTTTTCCGACTAGAAACCTATACTTTTTTTGTTTAGATTCATAAAATAGAGTTCAATATGAAACCATAGCAATTTGATTCACTCAAAACGGATTTAAAATGAAGAAGTTATGGGTAAAACAAGATTGGATAATTTTTCTCATTTTAGCTACGTGAAAATTGGTAACAAATCTATTCCAACCATAACTTAATCAACTTGTATTATATATTATGTAATCTTGAGATACCATAGACACGTATACAATGTTTCGACCTATCATGTCGACACATCTATATATATTTCGGAACAACCATAGACACTCTATATGTGAATGTTGGAGTTAGCTATACAGGGTTGAGGTTGATTCCAAAATATATATAGTTTGAGTTGTGATCAATACTGAGATACGTATACACTGGGTCGTGGATTGATTCAAGATAATATTTATCGATTTATTTCTGTACATCTAACTGTGGACAACTAGTTGTAGGTTACTAACGAGGACAGCTGACTTAATAAACTTAAAACATCAAAATATATTAAAAGTGTTGTAAATATATTTTGAACATACTTTGATATATATGTATATATTGTTATAGGTTCGTGAATCAACCAGTGGCCAAGTCTTACTTCCCGACGAAGTAAAAATCTGTGAAAGTGAGTTATAGTCCCACTTTTAAAATCTAATATTTTTGGGATGAGAATACATGCAGGTTTTATAAATGATTTACAAAATAGACACAAGTACATGAAACTACATTCTATGGTTGAATTATCGAAATCGAATATGCCCCTTTTTATTAAGTCTGGTAATCTAAGAATTAGGGAACAGACACCCTAATTGACGCGAATCCTAAAGATAGATCTATTGGGCCTAACAAACCCCATCCAAAGTACCGGATGCTTTAGTACTTCGAAATTTATATCATATCCGAAGGGTGTCCCGGAATGATGGGGATATTCTTATATATGCATCTTGTTATTGTCGGTTACCAGGTGTTCACCATATGAATGATTTTTATCTCTATGTATGGGATGTGTATTGAAATATGAAATCTTGTGGTCTATTGTTACGATTTGATATATATAGGTTAAACCTATAACTCACCAACATTTTTGTTGACGTTTTAAGCATGTTTATTCTCAGGTGATTATTAAGAGCTTCCGCTGTCGCATACTTAAATAAGGACAAGATTTGGAGTCCATGCTTGTATGATATTGTGTAAAAACTGCATTCAAGAAACTTATTTTGTTGTAACATATTTGTATTGTAAACCATTATGTAATGGTCGTGTGTAAACAGGATATTTTAGATTATCATTATTTGATAATCTACGTAAAGCTTTTTAAACCTTTATTGATGAAATAAAGGTTATGGTTTGTTTAAAAATGAATGCAGTCTTTGAAAAAAACGTCTCATATAGAGGTCAAAACCTCGCAACGAAATCAATTAATATGGAACGTTTTTAATCAATAAGAACGGGACATTTCAGTTGGTATCCGAGCGTTGGTCTTAGAGAACCAGAAAATTTGCATTAGTGTGTCTTATCGAGTTTGTTAGGATGCATTAGTGAGTCTGGACTTCGACCGTGTTTTCTTTAAAAATGATTGCTTAACATTTTTGTTGGAAACTATATATTTTTAACATATGAATATTATGTGATATATTAATCTCTTAACGTGTTTGATATTATGTGATAGATGTCTACCTCTAGAACAAGTCCCATTGACTCACCTAATAATAATGAAGAGTCAAATGTAAATTGGAATGATTTGTGGACTGATTCACAAGTTCCCGAAGAGGAACCGGAAGAAGAGTCGGAACCGGAAGAAGAATCGGAACCGGAAGAAGAATCGGAACCGGATGAAGAAATAGAACCGGTGGGGGAAATAATAAAACGGTTAAGTAAAAGAAAATCCTCAACCAACCGACCAAAGTTAATTATGGTCAATGGTGTTTCCGCCAAGGAAGCAAAATATTGGGAGGATTACCAATTCTCCGATGAATCGGATTCCGACGAGAATTCCGATGATGTTATAGAAATTACCCCAACTGAATTTAAAAAGGCAAAAGAAAATAATAAGGGAAAGGGCATAAAAATAGAGAAATCTAATTCCAACCCCGATGAACTTTATATGTATCGTCAACCCCCGAAGTCCTTAAGTTGTAACAATGACCCGGGAACCTCTAAACCACCAGGTTTTTCTAAACCAATGTGGATAACGACGGCTCGTATTAGGGGAACATCATATATCCCTAGAAACTTGGCAAAACGAACCAAAACCGAAGAAGAAGAAACGAGCGAGTCGGAATAAGATAGTTGTATTCGTGTGGTGTAATATATGGAATATAGTGTTCTTATGCTTTATGATATATGTAAAAATTGCTTGTATTAATAAGTATTTTTTTTATGAATCTAACTCTTGTCTATTTTACAGTTTAAAAACACAAAATGGATAGACAACCCAATATTTTAAGAGACCTACCCGGAGACATGATTGATGAAATCTTGTCTAGAGTCGGCCAGAATTCTTCGGCACAACTATTTAAGGCGAGATCAGTTTGTAAGACATTCGAAGAACGTTCCAAGAATGTCTTGGTTTATAAGAGACTTTCGTTTGAAAGATGGGGGATATCACATTGGGAAACCCATAAGTTACGATGTGTTTACTTTGACGCATATATTGCGGGGAACCCAAATGCTATTTTACGCAACGGGTTAAGAAATTATTTTGACTCAATATATCCGAATATTGGACTTCGTGATTTAGAAAAAGCGGCTAACATGCAACATAAAGAAGCATGTTATGCTTACGGATTAGTAATGTTCGCTTCTCACCAAAGTGAGAACAAGAACATCGGGCTACAACTATTAAACAAAACGTTTCCACAAGTGACGGAGTCGGTAATTGGGGTAAGAAATGAGGTTTTTAGATTATTACGGGACTGTTGGACATTACGTAACCCTCGTCCCTTTGATGACGTTACAACACGCTGTCTTATCAACGGCCATAACGGTTATGTTGCACAAGACCAAGGATGGGAAGTAGTCCTAGTAAAACCAGAATGCATGACTTGTTTCTGGACGTATGAATTACGTGTCTTTATTGCCTTTGCTGAACGACTTGTGTACTAGCTAGAATTGTCTTCACAACTATCTTGTATCAAAGTTATTGTGTGCTATATTTCATGCTTTATGTAAAATAAGCGGTATTGTAAGTTTGTAAAATATTGTATAACAGTTTGAACGCGAAATATTATTATAATCAGTTTTTCATATAGAATTGTAGTAGTTGAATTGTATATTAGCTACTAAGTATGAACTTAACGGGTAGGTACTACCCGAATTTAAACTTATAAAACGCTAATATGAAGAAAAAGCTTTTATAAATGAGTTCATATTATGCTACGAAATACTATTAACTACTCTTAATATTCTGTATGATTAACTTGTTCCATTTAACTATTTTGAAGGAAATGGCACCGACTACTCGACACACCGTGAATATGAATGAAGAGGAATTCCGTACTTTTCTAGCTTCAAACATAGCCGCAGTACAGGCTGCGCTACATACCAACAATAACCTTGGATCTAGCAGTACAGGAAATCGTGTAGGATGCACCTACAAAGAATTCACTGCCTGCAAACCTTTGGAATTTGATGGAACCGAAGGACCGATCGGATTGAAACGGTGGACCGAGAAGGTTGAATCGGTGTTTGCCATAAGTAAGTGTACTGAAGAGGACAAAGTGAAGTACGCTACGCATACCTTCACAGGTTCTGCGTTAACATGGTGGAATACCTATCTAGAGCAAGTGGGACAAGATGATGCGTACGCACTACCGTGGTCAGCATTCAAGCACTTGATGAACGAGAAGTACCGTCCCAGAACCGAGGTCAATAAGCTCAAGACAGAACTTAGAGGGTTACGAACCCAAGGATTTGATATTACCACGTACGAAAGACGATTCACAGAATTGTGCCTATTGTGTCCGGGAGCATTCGAAGATGAGGAAGAGAAGATCGACGCGTTTGTGAAAGGATTACCGGAAAGAATCCAAGAAGATATAAGTTCACACGAGCCCGCCTCCATACAACAGGCATGTAGAATGGCTCACAAACTAGTGAACCAGATTGAAGAAAGAATTAAAGAACAGACTGCTGAAGAGGCCAATGTGAAGCAAGTTAAAAGAAAGTGGGAGGAAAACGGTGATAAGAATCACCAATACAACAACAACAGCAATTACAACAATAATCGCAACAATTATCCCAACAATCGCAACATCAATCGCAACTACAACAAACGGCCCAACAACAACAACAACAACAACAACAACAGCAACTACAACAATCATCCCAACAACAATAATAACCGCAACAACAACAACAATCAGAAGCAACTATGCCAAAGGTGTGAAAAGAATCACTCGGGGTTCTGCACCAAATTTTGCAACAAGTGTAAAAGAAATGGTCATAGCGCGGCGAAATGTGAGGTCTAAGGACCAGGGGTTAATAGAACGAAAGGAACAAATGGTGTCGGAACGAGTAATGGCGGAGCAAGTAGTGTCGGAGCAAGTTATGCCAATGTAGTTTGTTATAAATGTGGAAAACCAGGCCACATTATTAGAAATTGCCCGAACCAGGAGAACACGAATGGACAAGGCCGTGGAAGAGTTTTCAATATTAATGCGGTAGAGGCACAGGAAGACCCGGAGCTTGTTACGGGTACGTTTCTTATTGACAATAAATCTGCTTACGTTTTATTTGATTCGGGTGCGGATAGAAGCTATATGAGTAGAGATTTTTGTGCTAAATTAAGTTGTCCATTGACGCCTTTGGATAGTAAATTTTTACTCGAATTAGCAAATGGTAAATTAATTTCAGCAGATAATATATGTCGGAATCGAGAAATTAAACTGGTTAGCGAAACATTTAAGATTGATTTGATACCAGTAGAGTTAGGGAGTTTTGATGTGATAATCGGTATGGACTGGTTGAAAGAAGTGAAAGCGGAGATCGTTTGTTACAAAAATGCAATTCGCATTATACGAGAAAAAGGAAAACCCTTAATGGTGTACGGAGAAAAGGGCAACACGAAGCTACATCTTATTAGTAATTTGAAGGCACAAAAACTAATAAGAAAAGGTTGCTATGCTGTTCTAGCACACGTCGAGAAAGTACAAACTGAAGAAAAGAGCATCAATGATGTTCCCATTGCAAAAGAATTTCCCGATGTATTTCCGAAAGAATTACCGGGATTACCCCCACATCGATCCGTTGAATTTCAAATAGATCTTGTACCAGGAGCTGCACCAATAGCTCGTGCTCCTTACAGACTCGCACCCAGCGAGATGAAAGAACTGCAAAGCCAATTACAAGAACTTTTAGAGCGTGGTTTCATTCGACCAAGCACATCACCGTGGGGAGCTCCTGTTTTGTTTGTCAAGAAGAAAGATGGTACATTCAGGTTGTGTATCGACTACCGAGAGTTGAACAAACTTACCATCAAGAACCGCTACCCACTACCGAGAATCGACGACTTATTTGATCAACTACAAGGCTCGTCTGTTTATTCAAAGATTGACTTACGTTCCGGGTATCATCAAATGCGGGTGAAAGAAGATGATATTCCAAAGACTGCTTTCAGAACACGTTACGGTCATTACGAGTTTATGGTCATGCCGTTTGGTTTAACTAATGCACCAGCTGTGTTCATGGACCTTATGAACCGAGTGTGTGGACCATACCTTGACAAGTTTGTCATTGTTTTCATTGATGACATACTTATTTACTCAAAGAATGACCAAGAACACGGTGAACATTTGAGAAAGGTGTTAGAAGTATTGAGGAAGGAAGAATTGTACGCTAAGTTTTCAAAGTGTGCATTTTGGTTGGAAGAAGTTCAATTCCTCGGTCACATAGTGAACAAAGAAGGTATTAAGGTGGATCCGGCAAAGATAGAAACTGTTGAAAAGTGGGAAACCCCGAAAACTCCGAAACACATACGCCAGTTTTTAGGACTAGCTGGTTACTACAGAAGGTTCATCCAAGACTTTTCCAGAATAGCAAAACCCTTGACTGCATTAACGCATAAAGGGAAGAAATTTGAATGGAATGATGAACAAGAGAAAGCGTTTCAGTTATTGAAGAAAAAGCTAACTACGGCACCTATATTGTCATTGCCTGAAGGGAATGATGATTTTGTGATTTATTGTGACGCATCAAAGCAAGGTCTCGGTTGTGTATTAATGCAACGAACGAAGGTGATTGCTTATGCGTCTAGACAATTGAAGATTCACGAACAAAATTATACGACGCATGATTTGGAATTAGGCGCGGTTGTTTTTGCATTAAAGACTTGGAGGCACTACTTATATGGGGTCAAAAGTATTATATATACCGACCACAAAAGTCTTCAACACATATTTAATCAGAAACAACTGAATATGAGGCAGCGTAGGTGGATTGAATTATTGAATGATTACGATTTTGAGATTCGTTACCACCCGGGAAAGGCAAATGTGGTAGCCGATGCCTTGAGCAGGAAGGATAGAGAACCCATTCGAGTAAAATCTATGAATATAATGATTCATAATAACATTACTACTCAAATAAAGGAGGCGCAACAAGGAGTTTTAAAAGAGGGAAATTTAAAGGATGAAATACCCAAAGGATCGGAGAAGCATCTTAATATTCGGGAAGACGGAACCCGGTATAGGGCTGAAAGGATTTGGGTACCAAAATTTGGAGATATGAGAGAAATGGTACTTAGAGAAGCTCATAAAACCAGATACTCAATACATCCTGGAACGGGGAAGATGTACAAGGATCTCAAGAAACATTTTTGGTGGCCGGGTATGAAAGCCGATGTTGCTAAATACGTAGGAGAATGTTTGACGTGTTCTAAGGTCAAAGCTGAGCATCAGAAACCATCAGGTCTACTTCAACAACCCGAAATCCCGGAATGGAAATGGGAAAACATTACCATGGATTTCATCACTAATTGCCAAGGACTGCAAGTGGTTTTGATACTATTTGGGTAATAGTTGATCGTCTCACCAAATCAGCACACTTCCTACCAATAAGAGAAGATGACAAGATGGAGAAGTTAGCACGACTGTATTTGAAGGAAGTCGTCTCCAGACATGGAATACCAATCTCTATTATCTCTGATAGGGATGGCAGATTTATTTCAAGATTCTGGCAGACATTACAGCAAGCATTAGGAACTCGTCTAGACATGAGTACTGCCTATCATCCACAAACTGATGGGCAGAGCGAAAGGACGATACAAACACTTGAAGACATGCTACGAGCATGTGTTATTGATTTCGGAAACAGTTGGGATCGACATCTACCGTTAGCAGAATTTTCCTACAACAACAGCTACCATTCAAGCATTGAGATGGCGCCGTTTGAAGCACTTTATGGTAGAAAGTGCAGGTCTCCGATTTGTTGGAGTGAGGTGGGGGATAGACAGATTACGGGTCCGGAGATTATACAAGAAACTACCAAGAAGATCATCCAAATTCAACAACGGTTGAAAACCGCCCAAAGTCGACAAAAGAGCTACGCTGACATTAAAAGAAAAGATATAGAATTTGAAATTGGAGAGATGGTCATGCTTAAAGTTTCACCTTGGAAAGGCGTTGTTCGATTTGGTAAACGAGGGAAATTAAATCCAAGGTATATTGGACCATTCAAGATTATTGATCGTGTCGGACCAGTAGCTTACCGACTTGAGTTACCTCAACAACTCGCGGCTGTACATAACACTTTCCACGTCTCGAATTTGAAGAAATGTTTTGCTAAAGAAGATCTCACTATTCCGTTAGATGAAATCCAAATCAACGAAAAACTCCAATTCATCGAAGAACCCGTCGAAATAATGGATCGTGAGGTTAAAAGACTTAAGCAAAACAAGATACCAATTGTTAAGGTTCGATGGAATGCTCGTAGAGGACCCGAGTTCACCTGGGAGCGTGAAGATCAGATGAAGAAGAAATACCCTCATCTATTTCCAGAAGACTCGTCAACACCTTCAACAGCTTAAAATTTCGGGACGAAATTTATTTAACGGGTAGGTACTGTAGTGACCCGAACTTTTCCATGTTTATATATATTAATTGAGATTGATATTTACATGATTAAATGTTTCCAACATGTTAAGCAATCAAACTTGTTAAGACTTGATTAATTGAAATATGTTTCATATAGACAATTGACCACCCAAGTTGACCGGTGATTCACGAACGTTAAAACTTGTAAAAACTATACGATGACATATATATGGTTATATATATAGTTAACATGTTTTTATTATAATTATGTATCTCATTAGGTATTTTAACAATGAGTTATATACATAAAGATGAGACTATTAATTTAAGAAACTCGAAAACGATATATATAACGATTATCGTTATAACAACGTCTTACTAGGTACATATGAATCATATTAAGATATTGATACACTTGGTTAATTATGTTAAATGATAAGTAAATATATTATTAAGTGTATTAACAATGAAATACATATGTAAAAATAAGACTACTAACTTAATGATTTCGAAATGAGACATATATGTAACGATTATCGTTGTAACGACATTTAACTGTATATACATCATACTGAGATATATTATATATCATAATATCATGATAATATAATAATTTAAAATCTCTTTTGATATTATAAACATTGGGTTAACAACATTTAACAAGATCATTAACCTAAAGGTTTCAAAACAACACTTACATGTAACGACTAACGATGACTTAACGACTCAGTTAAAATGTATATACATGTAGTGTTTTAATATGTATTTATACACTTTTGAAAGACTTCAATACACTTATCAAAATACTTCTACTTAACAAAAATGCTTACAATTACATTCTCGTTCAGTTTCATCAACAATTCTACTCGTATGCACCCGTATTCGTACTCGTACAATACACAGCTTTTAGATGTATGTACTATTGGTATATACACTCCAATGATCAGCTCTTAGCAGCCCATGTGAGTCACCTAACACATGTGGGAACCATCATTTGGCAACTAGCATGAAATATCTCATAAGATTACAAAAATATGAGTAATCATTCATGACTTATTTACATGAAAACAAAATTACATATCCTTTATATCTAATCCATACACCAACGACCAAAAACACCTACAAACACTTTCATTCTTCAATTTTCTTCATCTAATTGAACTCTCTCAAGTTCTATCTTCAAGTTCTAAGTGTTCTTCATAAATTCCAAAAGTTCTAGTTTCATAAAATCAAGAATACTTTCAAGTTTGCTAGCTCACTTCCAATCTTGTAAGGTGATCATCCAACCTCAAGAAATCTTTGTTTCTTACAGTAGGTTATCATTCTAATACAAGGTAATAATCATATTCAAACTTTGGTTCAATTTCTATAACTATAACAATCTTATTTCAAGTGATGATCTTACTTGAACTTGTTTTCATGTCATGATTTTGCTTCAAGAACTTTGAGCCATCCAAGGATCCATTGAAGCTAGATCCATTTTTCTCTTTTCCAGTAGGTTCATCCAAGGAACTTAAGGTAGTAATGATGTTCATAACATCATTCGATTCATACATATAAAGCTATCTTATTCGAAGGTTTAAACTTGTAATCACTAGAACATAGTTTAGTTAATTCTAAACTTGTTCGCAAACAAAAGTTAATCCTTCTAACTTGACTTTTAAAATCAACTAAACACATGTTCTATATCTATATGATATGCTAACTTAATGATTTAAAACCTGGAAACACGAAAAACACCGTAAAACCGGATTTACGCCGTCGTAGTAACACCGCGGGCTGTTTTGGGTTAGTTAATTAAAAACTATGATAAACTTTGATTTAAAAGTTGTTATTCTGAGAAAATGATTTTTATTATGAACATGAAACTATATCCAAAAATTATGGTTAAACTCAAAGTGGAAGTATGTTTTCTAAAATGGTCATCTAGACGTCGTTCTTTCGACTGAAATGACTACCTTTACAAAAACGACTTGTAACTTATTTTTCCGACTAGAAACCTATACTTTTTTTGTTTAGATTCATAAAATAGAGTTCAATATGAAACCATAGCAATTTGATTCACTCAAAACGGATTTAAAATGAAGAAGTTATGGGTAAAACAAGATTGGATAATTTTTCTCATTTTAGCTACCTGAAAATTGGTAACAAATCTATTCCAACCATAACTTAATCAACTTGTATTATATATTATGTAATCTTGAGATACCATAGACACGTATACAATGTTTCGACCTATCATGTCGACACATCTATATATATTTCGGAACAACCATAGACACTCTATATGTGAATGTTGGAGTTAGCTATACAGGGTTGAGGTTGATTCCAAAATATATATAGTTTGAGTTGTGATCAATACTGAGATACGTATACACTGGGTCGTGGATTGATTCAAGATAATATTTATCGATTTATTTCTGTACATCTAACTGTGGACAACTAGTTGTAGGTTACTAACGAGGACAGCTGACTTAATAAACTTAAAACATCAAAATATATTAAAAGTGTTGTAAATATATTTTGAACATACTTTGATATATATGTATATATTGTTATAGGTTCGTGAATCAACCAGTGGCCAAGTCTTACTTCCCGACGAAGTAAAAATCTGTGAAAGTGAGTTATAGTCCCACTTTTAAAATCTAATATTTTTGGGATGAGAATACATGCAGGTTTTATAAATGATTTACAAAATAGACACAAGTACATGAAACTACATTCTATGGTTGAATTATCGAAATCGAATATGCCCCTTTTTATTAAGTCTGGTAATCTAAGAATTAGGGAACAGACACCCTAATTGACGCGAATCCTAAAGATAGATCTATTGGGCCTAACAAACCCCATCCAAAGTACCGGATGCTTTAGTACTTCGAAATTTATATCATATCCGAAGGGTGTCCCGGAATGATGGGGATATTCTTATATATGCATCTTGTTATTGTCGGTTACCAGGTGTTCACCATATGAATGATTTTTATCTCTATGTATGGGATGTGTATTGAAATATGAAATCTTGTGGTCTATTGTTACGATTTGATATATATAGGTTAAACCTATAACTCACCAACATTTTTGTTGACGTTTTAAGCATGTTTATTCTCAGGTGATTATTAAGAGCTTCCGCTGTCGCATACTTAAATAAGGACAAGATTTGGAGTCCATGCTTGTATGATATTGTGTAAAAACTGCATTCAAGAAACTTATTTTGTTGTAACATATTTGTATTGTAAACCATTATGTAATGGTCGTGTGTAAACAGGATATTTTAGATTATCATTATTTGATAATCTACGTAAAGCTTTTTAAACCTTTATTGATGAAATAAAGGTTATGGTTTGTTTAAAAATGAATGCAGTCTTTGAAAAAAACGTCTCATATAGAGGTCAAAACCTCGCAACGAAATCAATTAATATGGAACGTTTTTAATCAATAAGAACGGGACATTTCATGACCTCACGAGCATACCCATGAACCATACCCATCACCTCCATAGCTATAACCCATAATTTCCTTAGCTTCGACTCATTCAAAAAAACTATTTTGAAATCACTCGGACAGCACTCCATCGTAATATTTTATGTATACTAATAATATCTTGAAATAATACATAGCAAATATATATATATATATATATATATATATATATATATATATATATATATATATATATATATATATATATATATATATATATATATATATATATAAATCAATTGAGAGAGTTTAGAGAAATATATTTTCAAGTTTCTATGAAACAATGAAACCTATTGTATTCTATTTATAATAGATTTTTGAATTATAAAAGTGAATTATTAAAGTATGAATTATTAAAGTGAATTATTAAAGTATGAATTATTACAGTGAATTATTAAAGTATGAATTATTAAAGTATGAATTATTAAAGTGAATTATTAAAGTATGAATTATTAAAGTGAATTATTAAAGTATGAATTATTAAAGTGAATTATTAAAATTAAAGTAAAGTAAAAGTAAAGTAAAGGTAAAGTTAAAGTATAGTAAAAGTATAAAAAACTATGTATGTATAATACGCGTATAAATATATATAATATTAATTTAAATCGTTATATATATTTAATGAAATAAAATATAAATATCGTTATATTTATTATACTGGTTAAGTAATGAGTTGTCAAAAGTGATTCTAGATATTTATAAAAGTTATATACGTTTTAATAATAAAGTTCTTTTTAAACTGAAAACGTCTTTGTACGTTTAAAAATAGATTAATAGAATAATATGGAAACCAATTCTCCACTAACTTTTGTCTAACTTTCGTAAATGACACTTTTTGTTTTTATTTATAAATAGCTTTACAAATTATTCTGAATATCGTTAAGAGGAATAGATTTTCTCAAATCATAGTGGACCTCTCAACAGATACTTGTAATCATAATCCAATGTTTCTGATAATTCAATCATTTAATATATTTTTTTTTCGTCAAAAATCATATTGAAACAAATACGTTCGTGTAAAGTATTATACGTTTAATACTTTATTAATATTCTCAAGTTATAATATATATATACATATACATATCTATTTATATATAACGGTTCGTGAATCGTCAGAATTTGGTCGAGGTTATAATGAATGTATGAACACAGTTTAAAATTCTTGAGATTTAACTTAACAAACTTTGCTTATCGTGTCGGAATAATATAAAGATTAAAGTTTAAATTTGGTCAGAAATTTCCGGGTCGTCACACCTCATATCTGGGACGATACTGCTCGTTCATCAATTGCTTGAATGCTGACCATGGTAGTGCGTAAGCAGCATCTTGTCCTACCTGCTCGAGATAGGTATTCCACCATGTTAACGCTGTACCTGTGAAGGTATGCGTAGCGTACTTAACTTTGTCCTCTTCAGTACACTTACTTATGGCAAACACCGATTCGACCTTCTCGGTCCACCGTTTCAATCCAATTGGTCCTTCGGTTCCATCAAATTCTAAAGGTTTGCAGGCAGTGAATTCTTTGTAGGAGCATCCTACACGATTTCTTACAGAATTAGTTCCACTGCTAGATCCAGAGTTATTGTTATTTTGCATCGCAGCCTGCACTGCGGCTATGTTCGCAGTAAGGAAAACACGGAAATCTTCCTCACTCATGTTCAAGTTCTGACGAGTCGCCGGTGCCATTTCCTTCAAAAATAGCCAAAAGAATTGAGTTAATCATATAGAATTTAAGAGTAGTCAATAGTATTTCATAGCATAATATGAACTTATTTATAAAAGCTTTTTCTTCATATTAGCATTTTATAGTTTTAATTCGGGTAGTACCTACCCGTTAAGTTCATACTTAGTAGCTATTATACAATTCAACTACTACGATTCTATACGAAAAACTTATTACAATAATATTTCGCGTTCAAACTTTATACAATATTTTACAAACTTACAATACCGCTAATAAACATATAGGATGAAATATAGCACATAATAAATTTGCTACTCGGCAGCTATGAAGGCAATTTTAGTTAATACGCAAGTTGTTTAGTAAAAGAAATAAAGACACGTAATTCATAAGTCCAGAAACAAGTCATGAATTCAGGTTTTACTAAGACGACTTCCCATCCTTGATCTTGTGGAAAGTAACCATTATGACCATTGGCTAGGCAGCATGTTGTATTGTCGTCAAAAGAACGAGGGTTTCGTAATGTCCAACAGCCCCGTAATAATCTAAAAACCTTGTTTCTCACCCCAATTACCGAATCCGTCACTTGTGAGAAGGTTTTATTTAAAAGTTGTAATCCGATGTTTCTTTTCTCACTTTGGTAAGAAGTGACAATCACTAACCCGTAAGTATAACATGCTTCTTTATGTTGCATGTTAGAAGCTCTTTCTAACTCACGAAATCCTATGTTGGGATATGTTGAGTCAAAATAGGTTCTTAACCCGTAGCGTAAAATTGCATTTGGGTTCCCCGCATTTAACGCTTTAAAGAAAACACGGCGTAACTTACGGTCTCCCCAATGTGATATACCCCACCTATCAAAGGAAAGCCTTTTATAGACTAAGGCATTTATGAAAAGTCTTTCAAATGTTTGACAAGTTAATTTCGCCATAACTAAATGTGCTGATGAATTCTGACCGACTCTAGACAAGATTTTATCAATCATATCCTCTGGTAGGTCTTCTAAAATATTCGGTTGTCTACCCTTAACGTCCATTTTGTTTTTATACTGTAAAATAGACAAGGATTAGATTCGTAAAAGATAATTAACAAACAATACAAGCAATTTTTACATAGAACATAAAAGTACAAGCACACTACAATACATATAATACACAACATGATTACAACCCTCTAATCTGAATCACTGGTTTCTTCTTCTTCGGACTTGGTTCGTTTTCTAGGAATATATGGTGTTCCTCTAATACGAGCCGTCGTTTTCCACAATGGTTTAGAAAAACCTGGTGGTTTAGAGGTTCCCGGGTCATTGTTACATTTTAGGAAATATGGATGTTGCCGATACATATAAAGTTCATCGGGGTTGGAATCGGGTTTCTATATTTTTATGCCTTTTCCCTTATTATTTTCTTTCGCTTTACTAAATTGGGTCGAGGTAATTTCTATAACATCATCGGAATCCTCATCGGGATCCGATTCATCAGAAAATTGGTAATCTTCCCAATATTTTGCTTCCTCGGCGGAGACACCATTGACCATTATTAACCTTGGTCCGTTGGTTGAGGATTTTCTTTTATTTAATCGATTTACTATAGGTATCAATATTTCTTCCTCCGAAACCTCTTCTTTTTCTGGTTCCTCCTCTTCCGATTCCTCCTCTTCTGGTTCCTCTTCTTCCGGCTCCTCCTCTTCCGGTTCCTCTTCGAGAATTTGTGAATCTTCCCAAAATATATTCGACTCTTCATTATTATTAAGTGAATCAATGGGATTTGTACTAAAGGTAGACATCTATCACACAATATCAAACACGTTAAGAGATTAATATATAACATAATATTTACATGTTAATAATATATAGTTTCCAACAAAAAAATGTTAAGCAATCGTTTTTAAAGAAAACACGGTCGAAGTCCAGACTCACTAATGTATCCTAACAAACTCGATAAGACACACTAATGCAAATTTCTGGTTCTCTAAGACCAACGCTCGGATACCAACTGAAATGTCCCGTTCATATTGATTATAAACGTTCCATATTAATTGATTTCGTCACGAGGTTTTGACCTCTATATGAGACGTTTTTCAAAGACTGCATTCATTTTTAAAACAACCATAACCTTTATTTTATCGATAAAGATTTAAAAAGCATTACGTAGATTATCAAATAATGATAATCTAAAATATACCGTTTACACACGACCATTACATAATGGTTTACAATAAGAATATATTACATCAAAAATAAGTTTCTTGAATGCAGTTTTTATATAATATCATACAAGCATGGACTCCAAATCTTGTCCTTATTTTAGTATGTAATAGCGGAAGCTCTTAATAATCACCTGAGAATAAACATGCTTAAAACGTTAACAAAAATGTTGGTGAGTTATAGGTTTAACCTATATATTATCAAATCATAATAATAGACCACAAGATTTCATATTTCAATATACATCCCATACATAGAGATAAAAATCATTCATATGGTGAACACCTGGTATCCGACATTAACAAGATGCATATAAGAATATCCCCATCATTCTGGGACATCCATCGGACATGATATAAAAACTCGAAGTACTAAAGCATCCGCTACAACAGATGGGGTTTGTTGAGCCCAATAGATCTATCTTTAGGATTCGCGTCAATTATTAGACTGGTTTACTAATTCTTAGGTTACCAAGTAAAAAGGGGCATATTCGGCTTCGATCGTTCTACCATAGAAAGTAGTTTCATGTATTTGTGTCTATTTTGTAAAACATTTAAAAAGCTGCATGTATTCTCATCCCAAAAATATTAGATTTTAAAAGTGGGACTATAACTCACTTTCACAGATTTTTTACTTCGTCAGGAAGTAAGACTTTGCCACTGGTCGATTCATGAACCTATAACAAATATATACATATATATATCAAAGTATGTTCAAAATATATTTACAACATTTTTAATACATTTTGATGTTTTAAGTTTATTAAGTCAGCTGTTCTTGTTTGTAACCTACAACTAGTTGTCCATAGTTAGATGTACAGAAATAAATTAATATATATTATCTTGAATCAATCCACGACCCAGTGTATACACGTCTCAGGCTAGATCACAACTCAAAGTATATATATTTTTGGAATCAACCTCAACCCTGTATAGCTAACTCAAACATTACTGCATATAGAGTGTCTATGGTTATTCCAAATAATATATATACATGGGTCGATATGATATGTCAAAACATTTGCATACGTGTCTATGGTATCCCAAGATTACATAATATATTAGAATAGATGTATAATACAATATAAGTTAGCAAGGATATGATTTGTATAGAATTTTTACAATATTTCCCGTAGCTACAACAATCAAAAAATATCCAATCTTGTTTTACCCATAACTTCTTCGTTTTAAATCCGTTTTGAGTGAATCAAATTGCTATGGTTTCATATTGAACTATATTTTATGAATCTAAACATAAAAAGTATAGTTTTATAGTCGGAAATATAAGTTACAAGTCATTTTTGTAAGAGGTAGTCATTTTAGTCGAAAGAACGACGTCTTGATGACCATTTTGAAAAACATACTTCCACTTTGAGTTTAACCATGATTTTTGGATATAGTTTCATGTTCATAAGAAAAATCATTTTCCCAGAAGGACAACTTTTAAATAAAAGTTTATCATAGTTTTTAATTATCAAACCCAAAACAGCCCGCAGTGTTACTACGACGGTGTATGTCCGATTTTACGGTGTTTTTCGTGTTTCCATGTTTTAAATCATTAAGTTAGCATATCATATAGATATAGAACATGTGTTTAGTTAATTTTAAAATTCAAGTTAGAAGGATTAACTTTTGTTTGCGAACAAGTTTAGAATTAACTAAACTATGTTCTAGTGATTTCAAGTTTAAACCTTCAAATAAGGTAGTTTTATATATATGAATCGAATGATATTATGAACATCATTACTACCTCAAGTTTTATGAATAAACCTACTGAAAATGAGAAAAATAGATCTAGCTTCAAAGGATCCTTGGATGGCTTGAAAGTTCTTGAAGCAGAATCATGACACGAAAACAAGTTCAAGTAAGATTTTCACTCGAAATAAGATTGTTATAGTTATAGAAATTGAATCAAAGCTTGAATATGAGTATTATCTTGTATTATAAAGATGTCTTACTGTAAATAAGAAAGATTTCTTGAGGTTGGATGATCACTTTACAAGATTGAAAGTAAGCTAGCAAACTTGGAAGTATTCTTGATTTTTTGAAACTAGAACTTATAGAATTTATGAAGAACACTTAGAACTTGAAGATAGAACTTGAGAGAGGTCAACTAGATGAAGAAAATTGAAGAATGAAAGTGTTTGTAGGTGTTTTTGGTCGTTGGTATATGGATTAGATATGAAGGATGTGTAATTTTGTTTACATGTAAATAAGTCATGAATGATTACTAATATTTTTGTAATTTTATGAGATATTTCATGCTAGTTGTCAAATGATGGTTCCCACATGTGTTAGGTGACTCACATGGGCTGCTAAGAGCTGATCATTGGAGTGTATATACTACTAGTACATACATCTAAAAGCTGTGTATTGTACGAGTACGAATACGGGTGCATACGAGTAGAATTGTTGATGAAACTGAACGAGGATGTAATTGTATGCATTTTTGTAAAGTAGAAGTATTTTGATACGTGTCTTGAAGTCTTTCAAAAGTGTATGAATACATATTAAAACACTTCATGTATATACATTTTAACTGAGTCGTTAAGTCATCGTTAGTTATTACATGTAAATGTTGTTTTGAAACCTTTAGGTTAACGATCTTGTTAAATGTTGTTAACCCATTGTTTATTATATCTAAAGAGATGTTAAATTATTACATTATCATGATATTATGATATATTAATATATCTTAGTATGATATATATACAGTTAAATGTTGTTACAACGATAATCGTTACATATATGTCTCGTTTCGAAATCATTAAGTTAGTAGTCTTGTTTTTACATATGTAGTTCATTGTTAATACACTTAATGACATGTTTACTTATCATTTATCATAATTAAACATAGTGTATCAATATCTTAATATGATTCATATGTATTTAGTAAGACGTTGTTATAACGATAATCGTTATATATATCGTTTCGAGTTTCTTAATTCAATAAACTCAATTTTATGTATATAACTCATTGTTAAAATACCTAATGAGATACTTACTTATCATAATATCATGTTAACTATATATATAATCATATATATATGTCATCATATAGTTTTTACAAGTTTTAACGTTCGTGAATCACCGGTCAACTTGGATGGTCAATTGTCTATATGAAACCTATTTGAATTAATCAAGTCTTAACAAGTTTGATTTCTTAACATGTTGGAAACACTTAATCATGTAAATAAAAATTTCATTTAATATATATAAACATGGAAAAGTTCGGGTCACTACACCCACCACTCATTCCACCTCCCCACTTTCTTTTTTCTTCTTCATACTTCCACTTTTCTCCAGTTTCTTCATAATCAAAGATTCATCATCCATTTCCAATCTAGCAAGCCCACATCAAAAAAAATTACATATTTGCGATCTACTATTCAAGACCTTTAATTTGGTACCAATTTCATTACTTGGGGTAAGCTTTTCAAAAACTCTAGATTCTTGTTCTTGGTGTTCTTGGCTTAAAAGTGTGTTAGTTAGTGTCTATGGCTCAAGTCTAACATGAATATGTGAATGGTTTGCTTATTCTTGTCATTTTGGTATAACTAACATGAACTTGTAAATGGGTTTGGTAAAACTTGAGATTTGGTTGATTAAATGTTGTTAAATATTAAAGTGCATGAATTAAATGTGTTACTAGCATCACTAGATTCAATTTGGTATGTAGGTTGACTTAGAAAGACTCCATTAACATGATTGTTGAATTTATAATTTTTGGTTAGGGTTTGGTAGTCTTAAATATGAAATTTCGATGCATTAAATGCTTTGTAATGTTGTCGGTAAGTGTTTAGTTGCAATGTATGAGTAATTACCTACAAAACGGTGTATTATATATGTGCATTTAATTCTCAAATCATCAAATTGCATTTATGAACTTGAAGCATTCATGATGAACATTCAATGATCATTCAATGTGGATTTGGTTGTTGTAAATGATGGATTTGTTTGATGATATGTGCTTAGTTTTATTCATCGTTGAAATGCCTTTCTAACGATGTATTATATGCGTTATGAGTGTTTTCGGTTCATTTATTGTGATTTGGTGAAATTTGGTTCGAGTCTTAAACACATGAAAACTGCCCAAAAATTTTACCCAGGTGACACCCGCGGCACGGGCTTCCTAGCCACGACGCGGCTTAGTACAGACCCAGATGGTCTGGAACCATCAGAACCCTCGACCTTCAAAATCCCTTTTAGCCCGCGGCGCGGCTTAAGCCTGAAATGTGGGCTGTCCAAAATTGCATTTTTCCGTTTAATTCTAACTATGTGCGCCTCCGATTAACATGTAACTTGTTCTAAGATGCTCATATATAATTATATTACTCATAAAAATTGTCCGAGACCCAGCCCGGACGTGTTGACTTTTTCGTTGACTTTGACTTTGGCCAAAGTTGACTTTTATTCAAACTTAACCAATACTTTGTTTAACCATTATAACCTCTCTCTTGTATTTATATCTTGCATGAAACTTGACAACTTGACTCACATGCTATATATTTGAGTCGTAACGAGCCATAGGACTAATTGAACAACTTTGACCGACTTCGTATTTTACCGATATTGATACAACCTATTGTTTAGGTCAAGACTAGCATTCGTTCTTGCACACGTTTACTTTGTGAAGTACCTTTTAACTCGTGCACTCAAGGTGAGATCATAGTCCCACTTTTACTCTTTTACACTTATACTTGGGATGAGAAAACATAAACATTTCGTTTTACAAAGTGAACACAAGTACGAAAACAAACATTCTACGTACGAGTTAGAACAAAAAACCTCAATTCAATTATCATTAGTTACACTTGTAGGGTGTATGCGAGAACTTATGTTGTGTGGATCCATACGGGTTTGACAAACCCTCATTCGGACGGTTAGCTACCGTTGGCGTATGAAATGTAATTTTGAGTATAGTGCAGTTCTAACACTATGATACCGAGGTTCATATACATTTAAGTCTTGATAATTGAGTGCTCGTGATACAACAACTTTTGGAATGGTTTACTATTATTTCAACGATATAAATCTTGTGGTTCAATATAACATACTTACTAAACCTATGATTTCACCAACGTTTTCGTTGACAGATTTCCTATGTTTCTCTCAGGTCCTTGAATGCTAAGTGATACATGCTTCCGCACACTATTTTGATACTTGCTTAGATGTCGAGTATACATGCATACATGGAGCGTCTTTTGACTTTACTTAAATTGTGTCGCATAGGTTTCATTTGTACTTAGACGTTGTAACGTAACTAGTTGTCGAACTACTTTTGTTAACCTTGAAACATCCTTACATTTGAAATGAATGCGACATATTTTGGTCAAACTTTGTTTTAAAGACTTATGACCACGTAACGGGACCTAAGTTGGCGGCGCCGTCAATGGCAATTTTGGCGGGTCGTCATATAGTGTTTGTTAGTCATCTTTTAGAAGTTGCTATCTGCTATTTATGAACTTCAATATACTTGTGGTTTTTAGTGACAATAGGTTGTTCATCTAGGTTGTCTAAAATCATAAATAGGAATAAGCAGTATTTGTTATAAGCGAGAAACAGTGATTTTTAAGAAATGAAAGAAAAAATGAGATCAATTTGAATCAAGAAACTTTATATCTAAAAAATGGGTTTGTTTTGGATTGAAAGGGAGAATATTGACTTTGAAGATTTATGGTGCAGTTACTTTGGGTGGGCGATTCGGAAATTTTGATAGTGATATTGAAAGTTTGACTATTATTGGTCAAATTAGTTATTTTTTGGTAATGACAGCTTTTAGTAACTTGGATTATGTGGATAATATCGATATACTTATTGCGGTTTTTGATGATGAGTGTCAACGTTGTTGTTTGGCTTAACAGTTTGACTTCGATGGTCAAACTGTTTTTGATACGGATATGAGTAATAAAGAGCATGAAGATGGTATTGAAATGAAGATTATGATGATGATGATTAGAGGATGTTTTTTTGAACACTTTGATGGTGGAAGACTAGGATCAGGGTAACAGTGGTATCTTTTTTTTTTTTTTTTTTTTGTGTAATTTGACTTCTAAAAGTCAAATGGTCAATTTTGATATACTTTGGTATATATTTAGTTAGTTCGAGTATTCTCTAATATGTTGGTATTTTGATAGTAATTTTAGAGATATCATTGTAAGTGTTTTGGATGTTTTGAACATCTTATGGGTGCTGTTTTGTTGTAGATGTACATATTCTTTTTAGTTGGTTCTATTGGATATTTTCCTGTACTTCGAAAATTTGAGCATGTTATTTTTATTCTTATTCTTATTTAGTTTCAATATTTATTCTAGGAGCAACATCACAAGACGGCAAGTTCAAACTTTAGCTCAGGTTATCTTCTAATGAATTTCATATTACCTTTATTGTTGTTCCTTATTTGAAATTATTGCTGATGATATACTTCATGATATGTCGAACTCAAAATTCCTTTAATTTGTTTCAAAGATGAATTGTAGGTAATTGATCATTGAGGTTAACGAAGTTTAGTCTGGAAAGAAGGACCGGGGTAATGAATATCGACAACAATATAATGGTGGTTCATCATCTTGGGCCGATCAGTATGCACACGAAGAGGTAATTTCAAATATCATCGGACCATGTATATCAGTTATTTCGTTAGTGATACATATACATTGTTCAAATGCACGGTACTCTGGTTACAAATAACTTATATTATAAAATATGATTTACTCAACTCAAATATAGTGTGTCACGTATTGTGTAAGATAATTACGTTTTAGTCGGAACTGAAACTATAACATTACTTTTTAGCATAATGGTTTACAAATTTTCGAGCGCTAGCAGCGAAGTGCGTCACACCACATTCTAGTTTTTATAAAAGGTGATTAATAAAGTAGCTGTTATATATATATATATATATATATATATATATATATATATATATATATATATATATATATATATATATATATATATATAGGAGGGATCCACTGAGAACTCTTCTACTATGAGAACCTGAGAATTGATATTCGAACAAAAAGTCAACGCGGCCGAACAATTTTGAATGAAGTCGAACAAAAATCAAAAGCTCAAAATCAATTTTCGTTCTACATTTTTGTTCTACATATCATGTTCTACATATTTTTGTTCTAATTTCCTAATTTTTGTTCGAATTCCTCCATGTTCTACAAAAATGTAGAACCCAAAATTGTTCGAATTTCACATAATTTGTTTGAATTTCCCGTTTTTCTTCGGTTCTACAATTATTTTGTCGGTTCTACAAGATTGTAGAACGAAAATTAGTTCGAATTGAAGCATTTTTATTCGAATCACACATTTTTTGTTCGAATTTCACCTTTTTGTTTGAATTTTCACCTGTTTTTTTAAAATCAACTTTTTTTTATTTAGCCCGATTTAGAGTTTAGGGTTTAGGGTTGAGGGTTTACTCCGAAAACCCTCAACCCTAAACCCTAAACCCTAAACTCTAAACCGTTCATGTAAAAAACTCATTCTAAACCCAAAATCTAAACCCTAAAACCCTAAATCTAAACCCTAACTTAATTTGATGAAAATTGATGTAGAACAAGTGTAGAACAGCATGTTCTACATGGTTCTACAACATGTTCTACATAAAATGTAGAACCAAGCGAACAATGCATATACAAGACAAAAAATAAAAATTGTTCGACTAGAACAATTTTTATTCTGCCACGTCCCACTTTTTGCTCGACTACCTTAGTTCTCAGAGTTCTCATTCTAAAAATGGTTCTCATTTGATCCCTCTCTATATATATATATATATATATATATATATATATATATATATATATATATATATATATATACATACATACATATATATATATAATCAAGAGGAATCACTTTTTTGGGGGAAGTGGGGAAGTTGTTAGTGCACTAAATGGATTTGTCCACCGCTGTCGAACAACCTGAGAATGGTTTAGGTCTACGTTGTACACCTAGGATAGGTTTGAACTAGAAAACTCATGTCGCAGGAGCATATGTGACCAAACGTGTAGTATACGTCTGTCATACGAGTGACTGATGTCACTCGTACGGTTGAATAATGTCAGAAGTACGGTTGAGACCTCAACCGTGCGTGTGAGTTGACAGTTGACAGACACTATAAATAGAGTTTTGCTTGTTCATTTATAGTGTCTGTCATCTGTCAGCTCACACACACGGTTGAGGTCTCAACCGTACGTCTGACAGTATTCAGCCGTACGAGTGACTTTAGTCACTCGTATGACAGACCTATATTACAACTTTTGGTCACATATGCTCCTGCGACATAAGTTTTCTAGTTCAAACCTATCCTAGGCGTACAATGTAGACCTAAACCATTCTCAGGTTGTTCGACAGCGGTGGACAAATCCATTTAGTGCACTAACAGAAGTAAATTTTTTTCGTTTTTTTCGAATTTTTTTTTTCAAACATCAAGTTTAGGTGAAAATATGAACATTTAAAAAAGACAATTTGTGATGAATGTTATTATTTTGGTCGTAAAACGCTCGAAGAAAAAAATGAAAACATTCAATGCATTGAATGTTTTGATTCTGAGTTTATTTGCATTGTTTTGTTTTCATCTTGTGTGAAGTGTTTTTTTTTTTCGAAATTTAGCCCGATTTAGAGTTTAGGGTTTAGGGTTTAGAGTTTTGGGTTTAGTCCCTAAACCCAAAACTCTAAATCCTAAACCCTAAACTCTAAACCGTTCGTGTTAAAATATTCAATCTAAACCCTAATTTCTAAACCCTAAACCCTAATTTCTAAACTCAAAATCCAAATTTCTAAACTCAAATATCTAAACCCTAATTTTTAACCCCCTAATTTCTAAACTCTAATTTCTAACCCCTTCAAAAAAAAAACTTATAATCAAAACATTCAATGCATTGAATGTTTTTATTTTTTCTTCGAGCATTTTACCGCCAAAATAATAACATTCATTACAAAGTGTCTTTTTTAAATGTTCATATTTTCATGTGATCTTGATGCCTTAAAAAAATCGCAAAAAAACGAAAAAAAATTACTTCCCCAAAAAAAATTGCTTCCCTCTTGATTATATATATATATATATATATATATATATATATATATATATATATATATATATATATATATATATATATATATATATATATATATATATATATGTATATATATATAGTAGAGAGATCAAATGAGAAGTTTTTTGGTGTGAGAACCCTGAGAACTCAAAAATACACTAAAATTCGAACAAAAAAAGGGAAATTCGAGCAAAAAAAGTGGCGGGCGAGCAAAAAAAGGGGAATTCGAGCAAAAAACAACAAAGTCGAATAAAAAAAGGCGAGGGAACAAAAACACTAAATTCGAACAAAAATTGCGAAAGTCGAACAAAAATGTGTTCTTCATTTTTGAAATTCGAACAAAAAAATATAGAACACATTGATAGTCTAAAAAAAAAAGAAATTCGAACAAAAATGTGTTCTACATTTTTGTAATTCGAACAAAAAAATGATGGCCGAACAAAAATGTGAAACTCGAACCAAAATTCTATAATTTTACAATTCGAACAAAAAATGTAGAACACATGATAGTCGAACAAAAATGTGTTCTACATTTTTGTAATTCGAACAACACAATAAAAAAAATTTGTTTGTCCGTGTTTTTATTTTTGCTCGAATTTCATGTTTTTTGTTCGTCCGTGTCCCTTTTTTGTTCGCCTGTGTCCCTTTTTGTTCGAATTTCAGTGTATTTTTGAGTTCCTAGAGTTCTCACACTAAAAAACTTCTCACTGGATCCTCTCCTGTATATATATATATATATATATATATATATATATATATATATATATATATATATATATATATATATATATATATATATATATATATATATATATATATATATATATATATATATATAAGGAGATGATTTAGTGAGAACTCTGAGAACTCCAATTAGAGCAAAAAAAAGTGGCGGGCAAGCAAAAACAAGGAAAGTTGAACAAAAAAAAAATGGCGGCCGAACAATTTTGAATTAAGTCGAACAAAAAATCAAAAGCACAAAATCAATTTTCATTCTACATTTCTGTTCTACATATCATGTTCTACATATTTTTGTTCGACTAGCACTGTTTTTGTTTGCCCGCCAAAATTTTTTTCTCGATTTGTGAGTTCTCAGGGTTCTTAATGCAAAATTGGTTCTCATTTGATCCCTTGACAATAAATATATATATATATATACATATATATATATATATATATATATACATATATATATATATACATATATATATATATACATATATATATATATACATATATATATGGGCCAAAGATCCAGCGCTAAGTGGGTGTGTGTGGGATAAGGGGATAAGTGATTTTGTGATTTTAATATCTTTAATTCTACAGCTCCGATTTAAAAAAAATATTGCTGGTATCTATTTTCATTGTGTAGATTCAGAAAATTTTTATTTTTTTTACTGGAGCGTTAAGTTGCATCTGATGCACGTTATCCGCTGTTTGATACATGTTAACTGCCTTTCATGCATCAGATGCATCTTAACAAAAAACAAAGAAAAAATGACTTTTGATTAAAAAAACAGTGTTTAGGGTTTAGAAATTATGGTTTAGGGTTTAGAAATTAGGGTTTTAGAACGAGTTTTTAATACGAATGGTTCAAAGTTTAGGGATTAGGATTTATGGTTTAGGATTGAGGGTTTACGGAGTAAACCCAATAACCCTAAACCCTAAACCCTAACCTCTAAACTCTAAATCGGGCTAAATCCTAAAAAAAACTCAAAAAGCCTCAAAAAATGTTAACATGCATCAGATGCATTTTAAGCTCCTGTTGAAAAAAAAAAAAAACTATGAATCTACACAATGTTAGTAGATCACGGAAATTTTTTTTTTAAATTGGAGCTCTAAAGTAAAAGATATAAAAATCTCATTTTACTTATCCCCTTATCCCAAAAGAGACACTTATCCCTTGATCTCCCCAATATATATATATATATATATATATATATATATATATATATATATATATATATATATATATGATCATAATCAAGAGGGAATCACTTTTTTGGGGGGAAATGGGGGGAAATTAATTTTTTTTTTAATTTTGGTTTTTTCGAATTTTTGTTTTCAGACATTAAAATTAGGTAAAAAATGAACATTTAAAAAAGACACTTTGTGACGAATATTATTATTTTGGCGGTAAAACGCTCGAAGAAAAAAATGAGAACATTCAATGCATTGAATGTTTTGATTCTAAGTTTATTTGCATCGTTTTGTTTTCATCTTGTGTGAAATATTTTTTTCAAAATTTAGCCCGATTTAGAGTTTAGGGTTTAGGGTTTGGGGTTTAGTATTTTGGGTTAAGTCCCTAAACCCAAAACCTAAAACTCTAAACCCTAAACTCTAAATCATTCATGTTAAAATATTCAATCTAAACCCTAAACCCTAATTTCTAAACCCAAAACCCTAATTTCTAAACCCTAATTTTTAACCCCCTAATTTCTAAACCCTAATTTCTAACCCCTTAAAAAAACTCAGAATCAAAACATTTTTTCTTCGAGCGTTTTATCGCCAAAATAATAGCATTCATCACAGAATATCTTTTTTAAATGATCATATTTTCATGTGATCTTGATGCCTGAAAAAAATTCGAAAAAACTAAAAAAAATTACTTCCCCCAACTTTTTCCCAAAAAAGTGATTCCCTCTCGATTAAATATATATATATATATATATATATATATATATATATATATATATATATATATATATATATATATATATATATATATATATATATATATATATATATATATATATATACATATATATATTAATCAAGAGTGAAGGACTTTTTTTGGGGGAAGTGGGGGGAATTAATTTTTTTCGTTTTTTCGAAGAAAAAAAATTCACGCATCAAGATCACATGAAAATATGAACATTTAAAAAATAAACTTTGTAATGAATGTTATTATTTTAGTTGGAAAACGTTCGAAGAAAAAAATGAAAGCATGCATGATGAGTAATATTATGCTTCAGAGTTTTTTTTTTTTTTTTTTTTTTTTTTTTTTTTTTTTTGGGTTTAAAAATTAGGGTTTAGAAATTATGGTTCAAAAATTAGGATTTAGCTATCAAGGTTTAGAAATTGAGATTTAGGGTTTAGAAATTATGGTTTAAATTGAATTTTTAACACGAACGATTTAGAGTTTTGGGTTTTGGGTTTTGGATTTAGGGACTAAACCTAAAACACTAACTAAACCCAAAACCGTAAACCATAAACCCTAAACTCAAAATCGGGCTAAATTTTGAAATAATAAAACTTCATATAAGATGAGAGAAAAGAAAACAACGTTCCAAATATATAATTAGGAATAACATTACCCATGATGAATTTTATCAATTATTTAGTCGATCGTTTTCCCGCCTAAATAATAACATTCATCAAAAAGTGTCTTTTTTAAATGTTCATATTTTCACCTAAACTTGATGCTTGAAAAAAACGAAAAAAAAAAAATTTACTTCCCCCCAAAAAAAGTGGTTCCCTCTTAATATATATATATATATATATATATATATATATATATATATATATATATATATATATATATATATATATATATATATAATGTTTTTTTAATCATTATTTGAGCAAAGGATAATATTTATGGAACAAATTAGGGTATGTTTGTGAAACAACCGCAACCCGGCGACAATTTTTTTTTATCACATGCAAAGGAGCGGAACTGCACTTTTAATTTAATAACCAAATTATAATTTTCAACATAATACAAGTCTTGACGTATCCAAAACCCACATAACAAAGTTTACAAAACATGCAAGTTTTCAAGAGTTTTCGACATCGAGGGCCCCATGAACCATAAAAACACTAAGTGTTTAACACGATCCAAATTACAAAAAATCACGAGTTAAGACTCAAAATCCCAACCCGATACCAAGAACATGATCCCGGGGACTATACATCCCAAACCGAAGCCAAATATCCAAGAGCCAAATCCACCAAGCTCAAGCAACTCTAACCCACCCTAGTCTAGCAACTAGGTAGCTCCACACAAACCATGTCTATAAAAAGATAAACAACGAGAGGGGTAAGCAATGCTTAGTGAGAAGAATAAATATACACATATGCATACAACTTACCGACCCGCAAGCACAACACAAATATAGCATACGAGGCACCGCAACAAGCATCACAACTAGCATGGCATAAATATAATAACATGTTAAGCAACAACAATATAACAATAGTATGCTATAACAACGTCACACACAAACCTCATGGTTAACCAATAGCACACGGGAATGGTTCTCGCGAATGAACCATCGGTTATTCACAATAGCCATTAGTGATACGACACACGATTTACTCACTAACCCCATAGGTGGTACGAACACACAATATCCAGCTTACAACCCATTGTGATACGACACACGATTTATTCGCCACGTTACCGATGTGGTGTCGACACACGAACTTGAGTGATACGACACACGATTTATTCACTCTAGTGAATCCGACACACGGAGAACACTAAACCACATTCACCGCAAGCAAATAAATCATATACATACATGCATAATTATTCCACTCACCTAGCGACGCACGCACAAGTACAAGCCATGTATGTACAACCTTCATCATCCCATTCGAGCAAGTATCCACATATATAACACATAGGCACATAAACACATAAAAACCAATTCTGTGTAAGAGAATCCGACACCACTAACCATTAGCCTCGGGTTTCCACTTGCTCACTAAAACCCGACCATTCGGACATCTAAAATGAGCACAACCAATTACCACTTCGGGTGGTAATTCTAACCCACACACAACTAAGTGTAATTTAACCAACTTGCACTTTACCCAAAAAGGACTTGACCCATTACCACTACATGTGGTAAATCACGGCCATCAATACACTAACGCTTCTACCCAAATCCAACCCACATGCAAATCAAGAACAAGACAAGCTTAATCCATAATCACCATTACTAGTGATTATGTTCCCAAACACCAATTGAAACCTAAATCAAGTACTTCAAGGACATATTGACCCATTTTAACACAAAACCCATTTTTGACCCAAATTGGGGCTTTACACCCAAAATCAAGCTAACACAACACCAAAATCTCTAGCACACAAGTGTTCTAGTGTTTAAACCAACACATGCAAGACTCAAGACTTACAATTTCATCAATCAAAACCCCAAGTCTCCAAATTCGGGTTTACTTACATAAATCACACCTAAAAACCCCCCAATCTAACAAGAAGTGGGGTTTAAAACCCAACACTAGCTCAAACCTTAACATAATTCAAGTTAAACCATAAAACTCAAAGTTAGAACTTACTACCACTACCAAAACGTAGCCTAGAACGAAAGGAACAACTTTAACTCTTGCACCTTCCCCGATTCAAGCTTCTTCTTCCCCAAATCGGGCTCTCTCTCTCTCTCTCTCTAAATCCCTTTCTCACTCTAAAAAGGGTTGAGAGAGTTGAGTGGATGAAAAGAGAAATGAAATGAAGATAAGGATCAGATTTGTGGTCTATAACTCGTCTACATGTGAATTTACCAAAATACCCCCATTTAATTGTGTCTAAAAGCTGATTTCAGTATCAGATCCCTCGTCGAGGCGCGTCGCAGCTCCAAGGCCCGCGGCGCAGCCCGTAGTGTAAAATGCGGACAAAACTTTTGCAAGAAACCAACCATCAGGTCTAGCTTTGAGGTGCGTCGCGGCCCCAATCCCTGCGGCGCGGCTCTACATGTAAAAGTTCGGGGACTGAAGTTGTCTGATTCTGATGTAAATTCTGAAAATGCATAAGTGTTAGGTAGACTTTTAGTGGCGATTTCTGATGCACACTTTTACTGACACTTTCTGATGTATAAAATTCAGGATGTTACAACTCTCCCCCACTTATAACGGATCACGTCCCCGTAATCCGTACCACAACTGCAGGACATCTACACCAACACTACCATGACTACCTTCCGACAACACGAAACTCCGAAGCTGATACTTCACGCACTTGGAGATTTGAAAGCTCGCCACTTGCTCGAACTTACCGACAAATCTCATCGCGAAATACAGTACGCAGTAATTCCAACTTCCGACATACATTTAGGAACACGGAAGGCATCATGTATTTCTCATGACTGCTCTCGGTCAATTTCCTTTTATCAAGTCCACCAAATCGAATATCAGGCCTCGCTTCATTCTCAAATCGGTAAGGAATTATGCCTCGATCATACATCACTCGCACCTACAATTTCAATTGACCTTACATGCGCCTAGCGCAAAGGTTCGTGCAACTCGACTACACTCGAACTAATCCGTCACGCTGGTAAAGTATCACATACGCTATCAATCTCAGGGCACTAATAGTTCCTTAAATCTACCCACAATAATTGCTCATCCTCAAGTCACACGAGGACAACGTCGCTAAGCAATACGTTCATTAGTTCGCCACCCCATTACACATGGTTTCTTCAAGATCCCCATCAAATTCCAATGAACAACCGCTTTCTAGCACTAGTATGGATACTATTCGCGTACTAACAAGCCATCACCAACAAGTTCTCTCCCCGTCAATTGTCGTACATCCCACAATAAACTCACCAACACCGGATGAGCCTCTCGCCTGGACCGCCCGTCAAGGAAGGTCTTGGCATCACAACACACCAAAATCTCTCAAATCAGGGTGACACACCCTCGAAAATCAAGTCACAACTGAGCACTTCTAGGTGAAGCACTTGGAATCGGCACAACACACCTTACGATCACTCGCAAAGTGGAATAATCCACTAGCGATTTCCGCGAACACGCTCCCTAAACAGGGAACACAGAGCAAACTCCTCGATACAAAAATCGAAAATCACTCACCAGCACCATTCGAGATTTACAACTTCTCGAGTTTACGCTACGAATACACCCTTTAGGGTATACCCGCACCCCTACTTCAGGATTTTAAGGGATCACAATGGGCCTCACGGCACCATTAGGAAATTCCTGACCCCCTTTTCATGAGGACCTAAACCCCACACATCCATTATCACGAAGATCCCACGCACAATCTCTTCGAATCCTAACTCGGCGGTCGTAACGCTCGATCCGTAGTCCCATATCAACAACACGTCACTCAACCTCGTTAGGAATTCGCATCCTTATTGAGGTCTATAACATTTCCCTCTGACACTTCTTATCGTTCCATACTATCAACCCCCCCCCCCCTCAGGGAATAATAAAACTCCCCCACTTAGGATTCCACTCCACACTCAAGTCGCGAAGATGGTATCACCCCACGAACTTATCGTTCACCGCATACATGACTATCATCATCGCTGATCATATAAACACCGAATTTATAAGAATCAACTTCAAACCCCTGAAGTCATCAGACACAATCACCCTAGACGTCACACTTACATTGACATCCCACAACCAATAACGTGAGTCACACCCGTTTACCTCAGGGTAGACTCCTACAAATTTCCTACACACATCACCGAGCCTAGGCATACACCATCACGCTCCAACAGTCCCACCTGTTAGCCGAGCTCACTCGACCTTCCACTCAAATAACATCCAAAAGCTAACGGGCCTTTGCTCACTCTCGTGGAAAGGAGTGACCAATCTGACTCACAAATACGTCGCTCGTATTATCAACACATCATCACCGACCACGACCTAGCAGACAGTTATGTCCATAGTCGCCACACCAATCATTACACCCCACCGAGCTCTTAGGAGCAACAAGATTCAACTGTCTCGCGAGCTCATCGAAGACACACAACTCATCACCACTCTCGAGTTGTACATAGTAAATGACCATAATGTTCATTAGCCCTACTTCACTTCATGTGAAGCATGCACCGAAATCCTCTCTCTAACATCGGCTTTTGCAATCGTCGGATCACGATCGCCCTACAATTTCCCCAATGCCATCACCATTGCACCCAAAGGGTCTCTCGATAATACCCTAAGTACATCATGTCTACACCAACATCGGAGTCACACATCACCCTACCCGGTATAAAAGAGGCACCTGACGCAGTGTCAACAAACTCCCACTACCTTCTACCGAGGTTCAAATCTCGGTCCTTAGGGTTCCATACCCCCGACATTGTCCAACACGCCACTATATGACCCGAGGTCATACCTACCCGATGAACGGTTCACTAGACCACCATTCTTCCCAGCGAATACAAGCCACAACAAACTCTCCTAAACTATGCAACATAGCTTAGCTAAATCCTTCACAACATACTAAGGATTGCTTGTTAACACCAAGGCTTACACTCCACCGCATACCATCACAACCATCAATATGGGGAAGATTCCATAAAGAACATACCCTAATTCCACAAACAAACAACACAAAGCATCAACATGAAGGGTCTCACTCCCGCGAGTTTAAGGACCCAATCACACACCGATACATCATCGTCGTGGACGATCTACAACTAAAATCGGTACCGAAAACCCCTTTTTAAAACTCAAAAGGGTATCCTATTTCGCGTACAGTCGCATCGCGGCTCCCTAAGCCCGCGACGCGGTACTAAGTACAATCTGATATCAGAATGTGCTAAAAACCAAACCATCAGTTCATGTGGATACCCGCGGCGCGGCCCCATTTACCCGCGGAGCGGCTCTATGTGTAATTCGATATCAGAATCTTCCAAACCTATCACATCCCAGTTACGGTAAATCACTATACCAAAAATCAATACCAACAGTACACCCACTACCCAGGGTGACCACGCACGCGTCAATTTCGTGAGTTCAGTGACCCACTTTTACTAACCATACCCATCGTAACACTCTTCGACCGAAAATAGACCCGATGTGACACACGCACATCACCCGAGACCACTAATTCTAGGAACCAATACACGATTGCTAACTCATCTCGAAACTACCCCAACCATGCCACATTCTTCCGTTCGGTACTCGACATGTCATGCTTGGTGCCAAAATACACTATTGTAATAATTGTGATCAAGCATTAATACAATTGAGTACCTTACCACTTCCACACGTCCACATAAAGTACTTTACCCGGACTAGTACAACATTCACATAAAATGAACACGCGACAATTTCTAGTACACCCGAGTGATCAAAGCCCTTATGATGAACTTGATTACTCAAAACCGCCAAATAACTGAATCTCTCCAATAGATTCATCCCTAGGACACTGCACCAAAATTATACATATATACACAATATAATGATGTATGTACGTGTTTCACAACCGCATATCATCCTACCACGTAAGGATTTATTGTCAAAGTAGCCTCCTAGTCGACCTACTACTTTAGGCGACTATCTATCTATGGCACAAGTGCAAACACCTACTCCAGGTGCCACATATACATAAGTCCTAGTTAGTGTACCTATGCTAAGGCACTAACTATCATCAAACCGACCCGTATTACTACAAGTCCACATCGTCAAGTCTAAGTCTAGGCACCTATCACAAAGTTACCTAGATCCCTTAGACCATGCTCTGATACCACTTGAAACGACTACAACCCGTTATCAAAAATGACAATTTTTTTTATCCCATGAAAAGAAGCGAAACTGCAATTTTAATTTAATAACCAAATTATAATTTTCAACATAATACAAGTCTTGACGTATCCAAAACGCACATAACAAAGTTTACAAAACATGCAAGTTTTCAAGAGTTTTCGACATCGAGGGCCCCATGAACCATAAAAACACTAAGTGTTTAACACGATCCAAATTACAACAAATACCCGATACCAAGAGCATGATCCCGGGGACTATCCATCCCCAACTGAAGCCAAATATCCAAGAGCAAAATCCACCAAGCTCAAGCAACTCTAATCCACCCTAGTCTAGCAACTAGGTAGCTCCACACCAACAATGCCTATAAAAAGGTAAACAACGAGAGGGGTAAGCAATGCTTAGTGAGAAGAATAAATATACACATATGCAAACAACTTACCGACCCGCAACCACAACACAAATATATCATACGAGGCACCACAACAAGAATCACAACTAGCATGGCATAAATATAATAACATGCTAAGCAACAACAATATAACAATAGTATGCTATAACAACGTCACACACAAACCTCATGGTTAACCAAGAGCACACGGGAATGGTTCTCGCGAATGAACCATCGGTTATTCATAATAGCCATTAGTGATATGACACAAGATTTACTCACTAACCCCATAGGTAGTATGAACACACGATATCCACCTTACAACCCATGGTGATAGGACACACGATTTATTCGCCATGTTACCGATGTGGTGTCGACACACGAACTTGAGTGATACGACACACGATTTATTCACTATAATGAATCCGACACACGGAGAAGACTAAACACTTTAACCGCAAGCAAGTAAATCATATACATACATGTATAATTATTCCATTCACCTAGCGACGCACGCACAAGTACAAGCCATGTGTGTACAACCTTCGTCATCCCATTCGAGTAAGTATCCACATATATAACACATAGGCACATAAACACATAAAAACCAATTCTTTATAAGGGAATCCGACACCAGTAACCATTAGCCTCGGGTTTCCACTTGCTCACTAAAACCCGCCCATTCGGACATCTATAATGAGCATAACCCAATTACCACTTCGGGTGGTAATTCTAACCCACACATAACTAAGTGAACCAACTTGCACTTTACCCAAAAAGGACTCGACCCATTACCACTACATGTGGTAATTCATGGCCATCAATACACTTACACTTCTACCTAAATCCAACCCACGTGAAAATCAAGAACAAGACAAGCTTAATCCATAATCACCATTACTAGTGATTATGTTCCCAAACACCAATTGCAACCTAAATCAAGTACTTCAAGGACATATTGACCCATTTTAACACAAAACCCGTTTTTGACCCAAATTGGGGCTTTACACCCAAAATCAAGCTAACACAAACTAAGATCTCTTGCACACTAGTGTTCTAGTGTTTAAACCAACACATGCAAGACTCAAGACTTAAAATTTCATCAATCAAAACCCCAAGTCTCCAAATTCGGGTTTACTTACATGAATCACACCCAAAAACCCCCAATATCACAAGAAGTGGGGTTTACAACCCAACACTAACTCAAACCTTAACATAATTCAAATTAAACCATAAACTCGAAGTTAGAACTTACCACCACTACCAAAACGTAGCCTAGAATGAAAGGAACAACTTTAACCCTTGCACCTTCCCCCGATTCAAGCTTCTTCTTCCCCAAATCGGGCTCTCTCTCTCTCTAAAATCCCTTTCACAATCTAAAAAGGGTTGAGAGAGTTGAGTGGATGAAAAGTGAAATGAAATGAAGATAAGGATCAGATTTGTGGTCTATAACTCGTCTACATGTGAATTTACCAAAATACCCCCATTTAATTGTGTCTAAAAGCTAATTTCAGCAGTACATCCCGCGTCGAGACGCGTCCCGGCTCCAAGGCCCGCGGCGTGGCCCGTAGTGTAAAATGCGGACATAACTTTTGCAAGAAATCAACCATCAGGTCTAGCTTTGAGGCGCGTTGCGGCCCTAATCCCCGCGGCGCTGCTCTACAAGTAAAAGTCCAGAGACTGAAGTTGTCTGATTCTGATTCTAATGTAAATTCTGAAAATGCATAAGTGTTAGGTAGACCTTTAGTGGCGCTTTCTGATGTACACTTTTACTGACACTTTCTGATGTATAAAATTCAGGATGTTACAGTTTGTTTACCTCTCAATTGAATGGTTCAGCCCTGAATGGTGAACCGTTTAACATTCAACGCGTTTGTTTCTAACATCTGAATGTTATATGATGTTGGATGGTTCATCATTCAGTTCTGAGCCATTCAGTGTTGAAACACTCTCTTAACCATTAAGTACATCAATTTTCAGTGATATTCTTGTCAAATCATATCTAGAACACTTAATAAACAAGTATATTGAATTTTTTTTTATTTATGTAACACGTTAATAAGGTAATTTTACCTAATTTACATCGTTCAATCAATATGATTATCAAACAGTTTATTTAATTCACAAAATTTATTTAGAACCTCTGAATTAATCAAATTTAACAAACACACCGTTAGTAAGAGGGGTAACTTTTTTAAACCAAGAAATACATGGTTATATCACTAATCTACTAGTCTAAAATTTAAACGTGAATATCATTAATTTACGTTTGAAATAGAGGAAGGAAGCCCAAAAAAATTTAATAAATTTTTTTCTCAATTGAGATAGATGCATGAATACATGAAAAGAGGAGGTATGTTGAATGTTAGAAAGTTAAAAGTAAGCAATTTGAAATAAAATTATATATATTTGCACATTAGAAAATTAAGGTTGCACGTTTGGGAAGCAAAACCAAGGTCAAAGAAAAGGAACAGACAAAAAAGGTTTTTAACGAGGGCCAGTTTTTTAAAGTTTTAGGTACTTTCAATTTCCCAAGAATTATTTTTTTACCCCAATAAAGTCTTGTATTCGATTTTCATATATACGTAATACCCTTAGACCATTCTTAATAGTCACGATTTCGAGTCGCTCTCCTAGAGACCCTCGAGGACGCCAATATTAATCCTTTTCCCCTGCCTTGACCTCGTTCCAATTTCTCATCTTCGCCCTCGACCATTTCTTATCTAGGCATATTTGAGCACGGAAATGTGGGCCCTTTATAAATGGATATATTATTTTTCAGTATATATACTCCCACTTATTTTAATACACAACACACACAAGATTACTCATTCTTATTTTAATATACAAACCACATCCAACTTCTCAACTCAAAATCGAAACACACATCTCATTCACTAAAAAATGTTGACCCTTCCGACGATCATTGTCTTATTCGACGTGTATTACATAAATGAATTCCGTAATGAAAATAAACTTTACGATTATACGTGTGCTTCGAAAGCTCCGTTCGAAGAAATTGATACAGGACGTGATATAGGACGATGTAACTCAAGAAGAAAATTACAAATCCAAGCGACTTCAGCGACAACGTTAGTGACACCCCTATATTCAGCTTTGACACTATAACGAGAGACAACATGTTGTCTTTTGGAAGACCAAGACACAAGATTGTCCAGAGAAAGACACAAAACCCAGATGTGGATCGTCTAATCGCAGGACATTCGGCCCAATGTCCAATCAGAATCACTATAAGAAACTGAATGATCAACAGATGAATGCCTAAGATAATATAACACCCCAACTTTTTCGATCATTTTTATATGAGTAAACTTGAAACTTAGGTTGTCGTCCAAAACAAACGAACCCAGTTAGAAAACTCAAAACTATTGAAAGTAACGAAATGGGTAACGAGTTTACTTAAAGTAATGATCATGGATCATCATCATCAAAAAAATAATAATAAAATAATTAAATTAATAAATAAATATGGTAATAAATAAATAAATATAACAATAATAAATTTATTTAATTGTTAGGAAAAAAAATAAGATTTGAATTTTTCAAACTTTGGATAAAAGTCTAATCCTAAACTAACTCCAACTTCTTTGTGTTCATCCTAATCCTAATCACAATTCTAGATTATTCCTTGAGTAATTTGGATTGTGATCAAACTCTAACTATTTGGCCTATAAAAGAACCCTTAACCCTTCACAAATTCATTCATTAAAAACTCACAACTCTCTCCTCCTCTTCCTCTTGAACTCGGAAACCATCACTTCCCCCACATCACCATCGCCGACCACCAAAAACAACCACCATCACCGCCACTTGCTGTTGTCTTTTGCAGCCACAAACCACCACCACCACCACCACCACCACCACCTGTTTGTTGCTGTAAACCGCCACCTGCAGCAGCCTTTTTGTTGCTATTTTCGGCCGCCAAACATCACCACACTATCGCCACTTATCACCATCCGAACCCACCACAGTTTGCAGTTGCTGCTGCTGTGTTTCTGTTCGTGAAAAAGCACCAAAACCGAAGGTGTTGGGCTGCCTCTGCTGCTCATCTTCTGTTGTTCACGCCACCACCTTCAAACATCATCTCTCTCATTCTTGTTCGATATAAATCATAACCTTAACTGTTTAAATTTATATACTTATACTATTATGGTTATGAATATGAAACACTAATATTGATATAAAAATTAAGAGATTATAATATAGATTGTTTTGAATTGAAAAAAAAAAAAAAAAAAAAAGCCTGATGCTCGATCAGGAAGAGAAAAATAAGATGGTGATTAAAAATTGGATTTTTACACTTTGGTCCCTGATATTTATTAATATTTACAAAATAGTTTAAAAAATTATTTATTTACTATTTAACCCCTGAACTATATATTATTATATAAAGTATATAGCTAAAATTTTATATATAATGTTTTATGAATTAAGATAACAAAGTATGATACATAAATACTTATATTTTACGATAATACTTATTTAAATATAAGACTATGAGTTATGTGTTATGTGAAAAGTATAAAATATTAAATGTATGTATATATTTTATTCGTAAAACCCTAACATGAATATGATATTGTATATATGAAACATATAGATATATATGAAAGATTATGTTCATGCGTATATGTAGATATACATGAATACATGAGTGCACGCATGTATAAATGTAGATACATATATACGTACCTCATAATTAGAAGTATATGTGTATGTGTGTAAGTATATACATGGAAAGAAATAATCAAGTGAAGTATTCCTATACTCACTAGAATATATGTGGAACTATAATCACAAACAAATAACGTATGACTTTCACGAGACTCACCGCTACTTACGGTCATGGATGGTGTCTAGGTTGCCAGTTTGGGATATGGTTGTGGATCTCGAATGTCACGACTTAAAGTCAGATCAAGAGTCCTGGCCCCCGATTACATCTGGCTGTCCATTGACTTTCTTGATAGCAACGAGGATCATTTGAGTTATGCAACATCCAAACTATGAGAATGGTAAACATTGAATATTCCTAAGAGGAACGCCGAAAATATATATATAGTGGTAGGATCAAGAGGGAAGTAACCATTCGGGGGGAAGCAAAAATTTTTTTTTTTCATTTTTTGAAAAAACTTTATTCACGAACATTATAGATGATATGAAAATATGAACATTTAGTAGAGACACTTTGTAATAAATGTTTTTATTTTGGCAGGAAAATGCTCGAAGAAGTAATATATAACAATTATCGTATTTTTCGAGCGTATTTTGAGGTTTTAGCTATTGGGGTTTAGATATTAAGGGTTTAGATATTAGGGTTTATAGGGTTTAGATATTAAGGTTTAGAAATTTAGGGTTTAGGGTTTAGATCTAGGGTTTAGATTTAGGATTTAGATTGAGTTTTTAACACGAACGGTTTAGAGTTTAGGGTTTAGGGTTTAGGGTTTGGTGTTTTGGGTTTATGGAATAAACCCAAAACACCAAACCCTAAACCCTAAACCCTAAACGTTAAACTCTAAATCAGGCTAAATTTTACTTCACAAAACATGAAGAAAAAAAACGTTCATATTCTTCACGAACAATATTATCTTGAATGTTATTTTTGTCGATCATTTTTCCGCCTAAATAATAACATTCATCACGAAGTGTCTCTTCTAAATGTTCATATTTTCGTGTGATCTTGATGCCGGAAAAAAAATTTCAAAAAAAACGAAAAAAAAAATTTGCTTCCCCCCGCTTCCCCCCGATTGGTTACTTCCCCATTGATCCTGCCCATATATATATATATATATATATATATATATATATATATATATATATATATATATATATATATATATCAAACACATAACTATATTGATGATGATGATGATGATGATGATGATGATGATGATGATGATGATGATGATGATGACCATGATGATCCAACTAACTTAAACCCTAATGATGATAGGTTGACAACTTTGGACTACCGCTGCTATTTGCTATCACACTGTTGCTGTTCTCATAAGGTGAGTCATAGCCCCAACTTTTAAACTGTTTTATAAACCGTTTTCAGGGTGAGAATACATGTCTTTTTTTTCTGTTTTACAAGTAGACACAAGTGCTAAACTTACATTCTATGCTGAGTTATAACCGAAAATCCCTTAGTTTTGGTAACTAGTAACTACCAGTTTAGGAACTGGTGGGCACGAATAGGTGTATATGGATCCATAGGGCTTGAAATCCATGTCCATCCGGGTTAGAAACTAACCTAAACTTAACGGGCGTATACTATTTGAGGTGGTACATTTTGGTTAGGTGTACATAACAACAGGGGTACTAAACGGACGTTAAGGCTTAGTTACCTGTGACGACCCGGAAATTTCCGATCAAATTTAAACTTAAGCTTTATATGGGTTCGAGACGATAGGCAAAGTCTGTAATATTGAGTCTCAAAATTTTTGAACTGTTTTCATGAATTAATTTAACCTTTTTCTATTCCCGACGACTCACGATACGATTGCTTGTAAAAGGATATGCATATATTTAAATATATATATATATGTGTGTGTGTGTGTGTGTATATATATATATGTGTGTATATATATATATATATATATGTGTATATATATATATATGTGTGTGTGTATATATATATATATATATATATATGAAATAGTATATATTATAATTGTTATAACTAATTTTATAAAAATAATAATAATATATAAAAGGTATCTATATATAAATAAAGTATATATAATATATATATATATATATATATTTTGTAACTTCGAAGTTATTTAATAAACAAAGGTAACGCTCAATTGTCATTCGATTGATAGTAAACGAGTTAAAAAGGAATTTATGTGATTTTAAAATAAACGGTTATCCGCAAATGAATTTTATAAATTATAGGCTTATTAATAATATATTTAGAAGTTATTTGATAAATTTTAAAACTTTTTATATTTTACTTGGGGTTGGGAGTGAACAATTAATGTAAATTTTATTTAATAGTTAATGACCAAATTTTATACCATAATGACCAAAATAAATAAATATAGTTAATTTAAAAATATGTAATTTTTCTGAACACTTTTATTCGCCACTAAGTAACAATGGAGTACGAAATAACAGTCCGTTAAAAGCCGTCGGTATTAAAATCCAAAGATTTAGGCTGCTCACTATTTGCTTTTCATATTCACACGTTTATAAACGTTGTAATTGATATTTATATTGACCCACTTGTTTCATTACTATATACATACATACATATCCAACACCATTACTATCACCATCATTCTTTTCTCTGCATTTTCTTGACACAATTTAATTGGAGCTTCACCGATCGAACACACCATCACATCTACACCCGTTCATCCATACTTTTGTGATTTTTCAGACCAAAGTAATGGACCTTAATAGTGAACATGTTGCCTTGCCTGATATACTCTTGTTTCCTACAACAACCTTCCACCAGTCGCCATCACCACCCTATCTATCAACCACCTTGAACACCACCACTACCCTTCATCCTTCACCCTTACCACGACACCATCACCATCATCTAACCACCACCGAGATCACCCTCACATCAAACAGACGCTGTTACTGTCCGGTTTCTTAACAGACCCAATACCACCATCGATTACCACCAAACTAACTGATACCGCCTCTGTTTACTTCCGATTAATTGCTACTGCTACCAATCTGTTTTGCAGTCACTGTTAGTTTGATTAAACCCACAACCGAAACCCTTTTTGAGGTTAAGTAATGATGATGACGATTAGGGTGACTAACAGTGATAACGATGAAGATTTACGAGATGAATAATGATGTGATTATAATCCACCATAATGCTTTGTGATAATTATAACGATGTTGCTGTTATGATTTCAAAGATGATGATTGATGTTATGATTTAGAATATGATTATTCCTGGTACATGACGATAAAGACGATGAAGATGGATATCATGATGATGATATGGTGAACGAAGAAGGTGATGGCAATACAAATGAATGAAGATGATGCCAATGGTTATTGTTACTGTTAGTCAATTGCTGCACTGCTATTATCCCTCTGTTATTGTTCGAAGTAAAAGTAAAGAGGACTGAAACCCTACTGTACTGTTGATCATATTTTTGCTCGAAGAACCTGCAACTGTTACAGTGAATTTCGGGTTACTGTGTTTGTTTGAAACAACCACAAAACACCTCCAAACTGTTGCAATTATTGTGACCTGGTACTATGTGTCGTGGATTCTGTTTAAGGATCGAATAAAATGCCAACTATCCAAACCCTACTTGTCAAATTGATAACCGATACTATTATTAATCGTGTGCTACTTTTTGCTGCTATTGGACTGTTCTTTTTTTTTTTTTGGGGCTGCAAGAAGGTTATATGATGGACTCATTTTAAGCGCACCCACTTTTTCCAAGTTAAGGTAGAATTATTATATTCATACATGTTATTGTTATTAATATTATTATTAATATTGTTATTATTAGTATTATTATTATTATCATTAAGATTATTATTATAATTACTATCATTAATATTAATATTACTATCATTATTATTATTATTATTATTATTATTATTATTATTATTATTTATATTATTATTATTATTATTTTTATTATTATTATTATTATTATTATTAAAAGTATCCTTAGTATTAAAAATATCATTATTTTTAAAAATTATAATTTTTATTAAAATTATCATTTTATTATCATTAAAACTATCATTATTATTATTATTAGAAGTATCATTATTTTTATCATTATTATTTTATTATCATTATTATTATTATTTTTAACATTAATATTACTAAATTTTTTTACATTATTATTATTATTATTATTATTATTATTATTATTATTATTATTAATATTATTAATATTATTATTATTATTATTATTATTATTATTATTATTATTATTATTATTATTATTATTATTATTATCATCATCATTTCTATTATTACTAGTATCATTATCATTATTATTGTTATAATAACCATATTATTATTAATATCAATATTACTACTAATATTATTATCATTATTACAATTAGAAGTGTTAATATATACAATTGATATAGGTTCGTGAATCCGAGGTCAACCCTGCCTTGTTCAGTACTGTAACGACCCTGGATTTTCCAACGTTTATTTATTAATAATGTTTATTATTAATACTTGTGATTTTAACGAATGTATGTTACTACATTTACTTGTTACCATGATTGCCCGTACTTGACTTTAAATGCCCGAAATGTCTTTGTGACACACGAAACTTACACGAATAATATTTTTAAGTATTATTTACATTCATGATTAAGTTTCATTAATCATTTTAATTAACTAAGGTCATTAGTTAATTACTTGGGCTTTGTTGGATTTAATTTGTTAATTAATTGAACTTGGGCTTTCATTAGTGTTATTGGACTTAAGAAGCCCACCCTACTTCTTTAATGGATTTATTAGCCCATTTAACATGTAAGTATTACTTTCAAGTTTAACTAAATGACTTAATTTAGTTTTGTGCACAAGGAATCTAGTTACACCATGATCCCCATGCAAGCTCTCTTATTAACCACCTTTTAAAGACTTTACATGCAAGAACCTTGTGGATCTTTCTCCTCCCCATTCCCTTGGCAATACCGTCAGCCATAGTAGGCCTTTAGGAGAGTTTTTGTTTCATTTTGCTTATCACTTCTCACTTGTAACTCTCTCATTTCAAACACACACAATACTTGCAACTTATTTCTCTCTCAATTCTCTCCTTTCTTGTAAGTAACATGAACAAAATCTTCTTCCTTTTCCTTGTTTAAAACCGTGACCAAGAGCTCACATATAATCATCATTTGATTGTTGTTTACTTGTTCTTTGTTGTTTAATTACTTACTAGTTGTTATTGTTGTTGATTTGTTACTTGTTCTTAATTATTATTTACCTACTAGTACAAGAATCAAACTTTCTAGTTTGATTCTTCTTATCATCTTGTATTACAAGAACAAACAAGAACAAAACTTCCTAGTTTATGTTCTACCTTCATTGTTTTAAAAAGATTGTAAGTTCATGTATTGTAAATCATACTTGTGATTCATGTTTGTGAACTTAATGTTTACATTCTTAAAGATCAAGACTTAGGCTTGAATATTTAAAGTATGACAACCATGAACTAGCTACTTGTTTATTTAGTTTATGTCTTCATTTTGAACATATTTAATTTCATGTTTCAAGTTGTAAAATCCTACTTGAATTCATGTTAGTAAACTTTAAAGTTTACTTTCTTAAAGATCAAGACTTTGGCTTGAATCTTTAAAGTATGAACAACCATGACTTGTTACTTGTTTACTTAGTTTAATTCTTCATTCCTTGTACATTTAAATTCGTGTTTATGGATTAATGGTCAAGAATTACAAGTTAATCTTGATCTCATGCTTACTTGAACTAAAGTTAACTTTATTACTTAGGACTTAACTTAATAACTTTAGATCTAGACTTTTGAGTCTTGGATCTTCAAGATCAAACTAAGAACTATGTTCTACATCTTAAGATCTTGATTAGTTAGTTTACTTTCAAGTTTATAGTTCAATATTTCTTTTATATTTCATGTATGTGTTAAATCTAAGACTTTGATGTAACTTTGGTTCATCAAACTACTTGCAACACTTGATTGTGTTGTGCTACACATCTTAGACTTGCACTTGGGTTATGATGGTGAAAACTTGGTAAAGATGATTTAAACCCATCGATGAGTTGTACACTTGAAGCTATATGCATCAAGGATGAGAACCGTGATAAGCATCGAGTACCAAGAACCACCGGAACCTACTGTTTTACTGTTTATGGGTCTGATAAGTTTGACCTGGGCTACTGTAAAGATGATTTTCAGTTATCTCTGTTCGAGTAGATAACTTTTCATTTAGGACTCGTCTTAATCCGAGTTACGGTTTAGGATTTATGGCCCTCCGAACGTCACTATGTCCTTTAACGTTGTGCTAAAAATTCTGACCTACTCGCACTTAGACCGTCGCCACGGTCAAACGAAGACGAGTTTGCTTCTGGGATTTTTACCACAACTAAAGGACTCATATACGAAGCCATGGCCACTGGTCTCACCTTATTTCAGTAGGTATAGAGGCCGTGGTGACTGACCGAACTAAGCCTTTGTTTTAAACTCTTTTCATGAACGAAACTTACTTTACACCTTTTGTTTTATGATGAATGATGATGACCTTTAAGACCTAATTTACATACATTTAAACCTATTGGGACGATTTACTAACTTAGTACTATTGTACTTAGGTTTAGGACTTTCCGAACCTACGTACTTGCTTGTTTCCCGACTCGACTTTACCACTACTTTATCGCTGTGAGTTATAGCATTCCCTTTTTACTTTAACTATTTTGGGAACTGAGAATACATGCACATTTTACGTTTTACATACTAGGCACGAGTACTTAAACTTATATATGTGTGGGTTATACAACGGCATAAACATTCCCTTTAGCTCAGTAACGTTTAGTCATTGGTTTTTGAACCGGTGAACGCGAATCTTAGATATGGATCCATAGGGTTTGACATCCCCACTCGGGCTAGTAGCGCTAGCATTTAACGAGTTTTTAATACTTCGTATACATACGCACTTGCCAAGTGTACTTTCAGGGGGTATAAACGTTAAGTTAGTTACCAAGTGCCCACGGTTAAACATATACTTTATCATACTGTTTTGAAACGCTCTCTGTAGCATTGAAATCTCGTGGCCTACCTTACATACTGTTATACTTAAACTATAGCTCACCAACCTTTGTGTTGACGTTTTTAAGCATGTTTTTCTCAGGTGCTTAAGGTTGCTTCCGCTGTGTACTGGTCTTGCTGTAGACACCCGCTGCTTTAGAGATGTCACTGCATGAACGTTATCTTGCATTAATAAACTTATTTACTTTTGAAACTATGATTTGTAACGACCTAAGGGTCACGTACTATTATCTTTGCTTCCGTTCATAGAAGCATACTTTGGTTATAAAACACTTGACGTTCGTTATGACGTCACCTTTTATCATGAATGCAAACGTATTTTGAAATAGCATATAGTGTTTGACCTTGTAATGATCCTGTTGATGATGATTCATACACGATGGTTTTGTACGGGGCATCACATTTGGTATCAGAGCATTGGTTGTAGGGAATTAGGTTGCATTAGTGAGTCAAGACCCGACCCGATTAGGATTCACTAATAGGACTAATCTACAACTTGCTAGTTTACTTGTTTCCGCTGAACTTACTGCATGCTGCTGCTTGCTTTTACTACTATATGTCGTATGCTATTACATGATTTCGCTACTGCATGCTATTATCTGCTTTTGATTGCATGATACTTGTCGTTATTGCCATGCTATTTACCGTTATACATGATTTAGATTGTTGGCCTAATACGTGCTTGCTTTATGACTTACTGACATGGAAAATTTATTTTTCCTTGTTCAGATGTCGGATATTCCACCTGCTATCGTTTTGGGCAGTTCAGCCACTTCACCTGCCACTATTGCCGATCCCCCGATCCCGTCAGCGACACACTCTAGTGACACAGGCGCTTCGACTTCCAGAGCTAGCAGCCATACTCCCGCCCCAGTGGCTACTTCTGATGGAGCCCAGGACCCCCTAGAGATTCCAGCTCCATCTGCCCCAGGACCCTCGGGGTCACAGCCTCGCTCCGGTGATGTTGTGATTCCCGCGGAATTTGGGGAGGGTCCATTCCGTAACCAGTATCGCCATTGGTGCCGACGCACCCCTGACGGACGTCTCGTGCCTATTCCACCCTTCGGATACTGACAGATGATGGCCACCCGAGGGGAGCCAGTGTAGCCACCACCACACGATTCAGATGATCCTTCATCCGACGACTCATCTACAGACGACTCTAGTGACGATGACTCCGACGAGGAGGACCCCGATGATGCACCTGTTCAGCCACCCTCCACCCCGCCGAAGAAGCGGTATCGCTTCGACGGTACCATTATTCTGGGGATCAACGGAGGTCGAGCATTCACTGACGCATTTGGTCGGCATCGTAGGGTTACCGCCCGTAAGCGACTTGTGCCGTATCCTGCAGATCCCTTCATCCGTAAGCCTTACCGCCTCGCAGCCTCTACTTCTGGAGCCGGACCGTCAGCACCGACAACTCCACCAGCACCACCCGCGCCAACTGCACCGCCTGCCCCACCCACTCCCTCTGTCGAGGAACTGATGAGAGAGGTGGAGATCCTCCGTGCTCGGGTAACTGAGCTCGAGGACCAGATGTCCCACGTATTGGACATCCTAAACCCACCTTCACCTTAGGACTTTTGTAGTAGATTTCATTATGTAATCTAGTTGTAGTTTTATGTTTCACTTATGTATTGTACGAACTTATACAGATGTATGCAACTTATTATTAATGAATGGAACTTTGCGTTATTTAATTCTTGCACGATGTTCTATTTACGTTACTATATGAATTTGTGGTATTTGTACCTAGATGTGTTACTTAATAAACATGTGATGTGTTGATTCCATGTTGGTTACCATATACTGTATTATTACTATTTGCATACTGGATTTTGACTTGAGTCAAAATTTTTATTTAGAACATCATGGCCAACGGACGATCAACATCAACACCTACCGCAGTCCAAATCGAGGAGATGATTGCTGAAAGGGTAGCCGCAGCCATTGCGGAGATGCAACCCCAAGCTCCACCGCCACCGCCACCGGTTATTCTACCCATTCGTAATGGGTGTACTTACAAAGAGTTCCAAAGCTGTAAACCACATAACTTTAGCGGAACCGAGGGGCCAGTTGGTCTCACTAGGTGGTTTGAAAAACTTGAATCTGTATTCCGAGTCAGCAACTGTTCCGAGTCCAACAAAACCAAATTTTCTTCATGTACACTGGGGGATGGCGCCCTCACTTGGTGGAACACAATGGCACAAGCAAGGGGTATCGATGAGGCGTTTGCTATGCCATGGGAAGAGTTTAAGTGTGCCATGATTGAGGAATATTGTTCGAGAACCGAGATACAAAAGATGGAGATCGAATTTATGCAGTTAAAGGCTGTTGGGAACGACCTTGATAGTTACAACCGGAGGTTTTTGGAATTAGCCCTGATGTGTCCGACAATGGTCACCCTAGAATTCAAACGTATGGAAAGGTACTTCTGAGGACTTCCTAAGAGCATTAAGGGAAACGTCACCTCGTCCAAACCACCTAATGTCCCGGAGGCAATGCGCATGGCGCATACTTTAATGAACCAAATCATCATCGATGAACTGAAGAAAACTAAGTCTGAAGCGGGCAGTAGTGAGAAGCACAAATGGGATAACAACAGGGGAAGGACCTATGATCAAAACCCGGCGAAACGACATGAGGGTTTCAGAGGAAACAACAACGGTGGAAACCCCAATCCGAACACCAACTCAAACCCGAACTACAAGGGAACCTTACCACAATGCAAGCGGTGCTACAAGCACCATACTGGGTATTGTAACGTTGTTTGTGAAAAGTGCCAACGGACTGGGCATATCGGGAAGGACTGCAAGGTCACCACTTTGAATGTGAAGGCGAACCCCAATGGACCGAAAAAGTGCTACGAATGCGGACAGACGGGCCATTTCAGAAATGCGTGCCCCAACAAAAGAAAAGACGGCGGACCACCCCGTGGTAGAGCTTTCAACGTTAATGCAAGGGATGCACGCGAAAACCCCGACTTGGTGACAGGTATATTCACTATCAACAATCTTTTAGCTTCTGTCTTGTTTGATACTGGTGCAGATAGAAGTTATGTATGTAGACATTTTTGCGATAAGATTAATTGGTCGTTAGTCCAGTTAAAAGAGAGTATGCTTATCGAGGTCGCCAACGATAAACTTGAGAAAGTTGACCACGTTAGTCGAGGAGCTATTATCAACATAGCTGGTGCAGATTTCGAAATTGACTTAACACCTATCAAATTGGGAAGTTTTGACGTGATCATCGGTATGGATTGGTTGACCAAGCTAAAGGCCGATATTATTTGTGGAGATAAAGCTCTTCGTATACCACTAGGAGACGGTGAGCCACTGATTATCTACGGAGAGAGATGTACCTCGAAGCTGAACCTCATTAGTTGCATGAAAGCACAAAAGATTATGAAGAAGGGACGTCTTGCGGTCCTAGCACATGTGAAAATGGTAGAAACTGAGGAGAAGAGCGTGAACGATGTTCGAATTGTGAACAAGTTCTCCGACATTTTTCCTGAAGAATTGCCTGGATTACCGCCGCCGAGAGCAGTAGAGTTTCAAATTGATTTAGTACCAGGAGCAGCACCTGTAGCTCAAGCACCTTATAGACTCGCACCTTCCGAGATGCAAGAATTACAGAGTCAACTACAAGAGCTGTTAGACCGTGGATTTATCCAACCAAGTTTCTCGCCTTGGGGTGCACCTGTGTTGTTTGTGAAGAAGAAGGATGGATCCTTCCGTATGTGTATCGACTACCATGAACTCAACAAATTGACGATCAAGAATCGGTATCCTCTTCCACGAATTGACGATCTTTTTGATCAAATACAAGGATCGAGCGTTTACTCAAAGATCGATTTGCGATCCGGTTATCAACAGATGAGGGTGAAGGAAAGTGACGTGATGAAAACTGCATTCAGAACCCGTTATGGTCATTATGAGTTTCTTGTAATGCCATTCGGTTTGACCAATGCACCTGCCGTATTCATGGACCTCATGAATCATGTCTGCAAACCGTACTTGGATAAATTTGTTATCGTCTTCATAGATGATATTCTCATCTACTCTAAGAGCGAAGAAGAACATGAACAACATCTCCGATTAGTACTTGAACTCTTGAGAAAAGAGCAACTTTATGCAAAGTTCTCCAAGTGTGAATTTTGGATAAAGGAAGTCCAATTTCTGGGTCATGTTGTGAGCGACCAGGGTATCAAAGTTGATCCCGCCAAGATTGAAGCTATCAGAAAGTGGGAGACCCCCACTACTCTGACGTATATTCGCCAATTCCTAGGTCTCGCCGGTTACTACCGAAGGTTTATTGAAGGATTTTCTCTGATTGTACGTCCCTTGACCGCACTGACTCACAAAGGAAAGAAGTTCATTTGGGAACCCGCGCACGAATCAGCATTCCAAACCTTGAAGAAGAAGTTAACCACCGCACCTATCTTATCACTTCCTGAGGGCAGTGACGACTTTGTTGTTTACTGTGATGCTTCGAAAAGTGGTTTTGTTTGTGTACTGATGCAACGATCAAAGGTTATCGCTTATGCCTCCCGACAATTGAAGATTCACGAACGGAACTACACTACTCACGATCTCGAACTTGGAGCCGTTGTCTTTGCGCTCAAATTGTGGAGACACTATTTGTATGGAACGAAGAGTACTATCTTCACCGATCACAAAAGTCTCCAGCACATCTTCGATCAGAAGCAACTGAATATGCGACAACGACGATGGATCGAGACATTGAACGACTATGATTGTGAACTTCGCTATCATCCTGGCAAGGCCAATGTTGTAGCTGATGCTTTAAGCCGAAAGGAGAGGATGGCACCTCTCCGTGTTAGGGCTCTGAACATCACCATCCATTCGAACCTTAACAGTTAAATCCGAGTAGCCCAAGATGAGGCTCTTAAGGAGGAGAATATACCTCACGAACATTTTAACATATTTGTCTCTCGATTCGAGGTTAGGGAGACTGGACTCCGATGTTATGCCGGAAGAATTTGGGTACCTTATTATGGAGATCTACGGAACCTTATACTTGACGAAGCCCACAAGTCGAGATATTCGATTCACCCCAGAGCGGGCAAAATGTACCACGACCTTAAAGAACAGTATTGGTGGCCGAATTTTAAGAAGGACGTTGCGACTTATGTTGGTAAGTGTTTAACTTGCTCGAAGGTTAAAGCCGAGCATCAGAGACCCTCTGGGTTACTTTAATAGTCGGAAATCCCACAATGGAAGTGGGAAAGGATCACAATGGATTTCATCACCAAGCTACCAAAGACGGTGGGCGGATACGATACCATCTGGGTTATCGTTGACCTTCTTACCAAATCTGCACACTTCTTGGCTATGAAGGAAACGGATACGATGGAGAGACTTGCTCAATTATACATCAAAGAGGTTGTATCTCATCATGGTGTACCGTTATCGATCATCTCAGATCGCGATCCTCGTTTTGCTTCTAGATTTTGGCGTTCTTTACAAGAAGCCATGGGAACCCGTCTCGACATGAGTACTGCTTATCACCCACAGACCGGTGGGCAAAGTGAACGAACGATTCAGACATTGGAAGATATGTTGCGTACATGTGTCATTGATTTTGAAAAGGCCTGGGAAAGGCATTTGCCACTCGCCGAATTTTCTTACAACAACAGTTATCACTCTAGCATTAATGCCGCACCTTTTGAAGTGTTGTATGGCCGCAAGTGCCGATCTCCTATTTGTTGGGCCGAAGTAGGCGAAAAGCAAATCACCGAACCCGAGGTAGTACACGAAACAATGGAGAAGATTGCTCAGATTTAAGCTAGACTTAAGACTGCCCGCGATCGTCAAAAGAGTTATGCCGATCTTAAACGTAAAGACTTTGAATTCAACGTTGGTGACCGCGTAATGTTGAAGGTTGCACCTTGGAAAGGTGTGATTCGTTTTGGAAAACGTGGAAAGTTAAACCCACGATACATTGGTCCTTTTGAAATCTTGGAACGTGTTGGACCCGTTGCTTACCGTTTGGATTTACCAGCACAATTGAGCTCAGTTCATCCTACCTTCCACGTGTTAAACTTGAAGAAGTGTCTTGCTGCACTATAACAACCCAATCCAATAACCAATTGATTTCGCAAAACAAAACAAAGTTTTTTTTTTTTACAGAGGAGTGCGCCACGCGCACCACATTAGGGTGCGCGGCGCGCACAGGCCCCAATTCAGTTCTGTCCGAATTTGCCAATTTTCAAATAAAGATCTCCCACTTCCCGATATAATTAGACGAAACGCTTTCCACAACATGTTCTAATATGGAAATCTCATACGATTCAAACATAAAATGAGTTTTACAAAATGGGACCCACATCGGCCGTTTTACGAGTTTCATATAAAAGTTCGAGTTTCGACCACACTAGTTTAAATTCCAAACGACACTATGAGCATGGTGTTTGGGGGTTAAACTACCCAAATCTCGGTCAAACTCCAAAAGCTATCACATCCCAAAAGTGTCCCCTAAACAACAAGCGGGATCTCTAATCCAATCGAAGGCCCTTACCCTTGTCAACGCCGGAGCATATAAAAAGATAAACAACGAGAGGGTAAGCAACGCTTAGTGAATGCAATAATTATACCCATATATATATATATATATATATATATATATATATATATATATATATATATATATATATATATATATATATATATATATATATATATATATATATATATATATATATATATATATATATATATATATATATAATATACCTACTTGCAATCACTTACACATATACCGCATACACGCTAGCAATACAATTAGCATACCATCTCAAGTACAAAGCTAATAATCTCCCACAAACCGCTACTAGCGTAATCAATAACATATAATCGACATAATATAATATGCTACAAAACAATACACAACCATGGTTAACCATTCTCGCGTCATGGTGCTACCGGCTCTTTGGTTCACACCATACGCATTTGTCATGATGCTACCTGCTCTTTGGTTCACATCACAACTCGAGTCATACTCACGCTAGAGTGCTACCGGCTCTTTGGTTCACACTCTAACAACACTAAGGTGCTACCTGCTCTTTGGTTCACACCCTAACAAATCATGCTATAGCGCTACCGGCTCTTTGGTTCACACTATAACACACGTACTATGACGCTACCGGCTCTTTGGTTCACATCATAGCACTCTCGTACATACTATGGCACTACCGGCTCTTTGTTTCATACCATAGCATACAAATAAATACATTACATACATATGCATATAATCATTCCACTCACCTTAACGATTTGGTGACGATTTACACCTCCACAAGCTTCAAAGCAAGGTACCTAATATAATAAGTACTCGATCAACAAACAAACTTGTTGGACTAAATACCAACACTTCACTCATGTGCATTTAATGACTTAAATGCATTAAATGCCCCATTTTCACCAAAATCGCCCTTTAAGGGTCAAGACCAGCATTAATCACTTAAAAGCTAGTGATTAAGGTCCAACAACACTAACCATTACACAATTAGGGTATTTCATGCCCATATTTCCCAATTAGGTCAATCATTAGCCCCTTGACTAATTTAAAGTCAACACACCCATTTCGGGTTATCTACTAACCCATCTAACACCCACTTACTAATTAACTAGGTGTGCTAGTGATTAAATAACCAATTAGAACTCATAAACATCACTTAACATTTTGAAACCCTAGGTTAGTTACCATTGAGTCTTCATGACTCCATCTTACCCAAGAACACCCAAAATCACCAAATATGGGTTTTATGTTCTTCATTTACCCAAACCCTAACCCTTACACAAAATCAAAGTAAGGAAATTAAAGTTAGAACATACCACTGCAACCACAACGGAGCTAGAGAGGAGATGAACAACTTTAATAACCGCACTTTGGTCCGAGAACAACTTATTCCTCTTGGATTTAAGCTTTCTCTCTCAAGAATCACACTCTCTCTCTAAAATTAAAGTGATATGGATATGGTAGTTGAAAATGGAGTTAATGATACTCCACAAACTGACCAACTGGCCTTTAACTCCTCCACAAGTGAAATTACCAAAAAGCCCATCAAAATATCTCATTAAAACAGCGAAAACCCGGCTACAGTAGGGAGTGCGCGGCGCGCTCCCTTTGGTGTGCGCGGCGCGCACTAAGCTCAGATTGCTCTCTGACTTCTGTTTAACTGCACAATCATTCCCACACTTTATGTACTCTATATACTCTGCTGTACAATGAAGATTTGGGTCTTACAACTCTCCCCCACTTGAATCAGAGCGCGTTCTCGCGATCCAAGCCGCATGACAAGAGGGAAGATAAACCAACACGAATTCTTCGGACTCCCAAGTAAAATCGGAACCCTTACTACGACACCATTGAACTTTAAAAGTCCTAACCTCTTTATGTCTCAACCTTTTGACTTTCTCATCGAGTATGGCAATCGGCTCCTCAATATACTCTAACTTATTGTTTAGCTCGATTTCGTCCAAAGGCACCCATGATGAATCATCCGCAAGACACTTACGGAGATGGGAAACATGAAATGTATTATGGATCCCCGCAAGCTCTTCGGGTAATTCCAAACAATACGCGACTTCACCAACACGAGCTAAAACCTTAAATGGTCCAATAAACCGAGGAGCTAACTTTCCCCGTTTTCGAAACCGAATAACACCTTTCCATGGCGAAACCTTAAGCATCACCATGTCACCTTCTTGAAATTCGATCATTCATCTACGCTTGTCGGCATACGACTTTTGTCTATCTTGCGCCTTTTTCAAATGATCCCGAATCATATCAATCTTGCTATTCGTTTCTAAGACCAAATCGGTACTCCCGATTTCCTTTTGGCCAATTTCACCCCAACAAATCGGAGTTCGACACCTTCGCCCATAAAGCATCTCATAAGGTGGCATCCCGATACTAGTATGATAAGTATTATTGTACGAGAATTCCACCAAAGGTAAGTGCTCATCCCAACTACCACCGAAATCAATAATACATGCCCGCAACATATCCTCCAAAGTTTGATTCGTACGTTTGGTTTGACCGTCCGTTTGAGGATGATACGCCGTGCTCAATTTCAATTGTGTACCCATATCTTCATGAAACTTTTCCCAAAATTGAGATGTGAAACGGGTATCTCGATCCGAAATAATAGATATAGGAACCCCATGTCGAGCGACTACCTCTTTGATAAACAATTTAACCAAAGTCTCCGATGATATTGCTTCCCGAATGGGAAGAAACAAGGCGCTTTTCGTCAATCGATCAACAATTACCCAAATCGAATCAAATTGGGTTCTCTCCGTTTTAGGTAACTTTGTGATGAAATCCATGGTAATGTACTCCCATTTCCATTTCGGGATTTCTAACGGTTGTAACTTACCATACGGCTTTTGGTGCTCGGCCTTAACTTGCAAACACGTGACGCATTGCTCAACATACTTTACAACATCACGTTTCATGCCCGACCACCAATAATCTTTCCTTAAATCAAGATACATTTTCGTCACGCCCGGATGAATGGAATACTTTGACTTATGGGCTTCATCAAGTAGCACTTGTCGATAATCCCCCATCTTAGGCACCCACACTCTTCCTTGAAAAGACAACAAACCACGCGAACCCATAGTAATGAATTCCGATTGCCCCACAATTCGTTCCGCATGCTTGTTGTGAACGTAAGCTTCAATTTGAATCACACCAAGTTTTTCAAGAAAATCATTAGTAATAATCATACGTAACAATCCTAATCGTAACGCTGGGTGGTGACTCTTTCGACTTAACGCATCCGCAACCACATTCGCCTTGCCCGGATGATAAAGTATTTCACAATCATAAGCTTTCACCACATCCATCCATCTACGTTGACGATAATTCAAATCCCTTTGATCAAAAAGATGTTTCAAACTCTTGTGATCCGAATAAATTGTACACTTGACACCATACAAGTAATGGCGCCAAATTTTCAACGCATGAACAACCGCCGCCAACTCAAGATCATGAGTCGGATATCTCATTTCGTGTTCCTTTAATTCTCGAGAGGCATAAGCGATGACTTTACCTCTTTGTATTAGAACACACCCGAGCCCATTTAAAGAAGCATTACAATAAACCGTCATGTCTTCCACACCTTCCAGCAACACTAACACCAGAGCTTGACATAACTTCTCTTTTAACAATCGAAAAGCAATTTGTTGCTCATTCTCCCAATTAAAACTTGCTTTCTTTCTTGTCAATTTCGTCAATGGAGAAGCGATCTTAGAAAAGTCTAGGATAAACGGCGATAATAATCGGCCAATTCGAGAAAACTTCGGATTTCCGTAGGCGTAGTTGGTCGTCCCCAACTCTTTACCGTCTCTATCTTCCCCGGATCTACTTGAATACCATTTTCGTTCACAATGTGGCCAAGGAATTGACCTTCCCTTAGCCAAAATTCACATTTGGAGAATTTAACATACAACCTCTCCTTCTGCAACGTCTTTAACACACTCCGCAAATGATGTTCATGTTCCTTCATACTCTTCGAATAGACAAGTATGTCGTCGATGAACACAATTACCGACTTGTCCAACATAGGTTGGCACACTCAGTTCATAAGATCCATGAATGCCGCCAGTGCATTCGTAAGACCAAAAGGCATAACTACGAATTCAAAATGCCCATAACGCGTTCGAAAAGCTGTTTTCTCGATGTCTTCCTCACGGACCCGCATTTGGTGATAGCCGGACCGTAGGTCGATTTTAGAGAAATACGTTGCACCTTGGAGTTGGTCGAACAAATCATCAATCCTAGGCAATGGATAACGATTCTTGATCGTCACTTTGTTCAACTCCCGATAATCGATGCACATCCGCATACTACTATCTTTCTTCTTCACGAATAAAACCGGAGCGCCCCACGGGGAAGCACTCGGTCGGATAAAACCCTTTTCAAGTAGCTCTTGGGTTTGATTTAACAACTCTTGCATTTCTGTCAGCGCTAAACGATAAGGAGTTTTAGCAATGGGGGTAGCCCCCGGAACCAACTCAATGCGAAATTCAACTTGTCTTTCCGCCGGAACACCCGGTAACTCATCCGGAAAAACGTCTTCAAATTCACTCACCACCGGAATTTCACGAATGGGTGGTGGCTCATCACGAGTATCAACAACATGGGCAAGAAAAGCCATGCCACCACCAACAAGAAAACGACGTGCCCGTGCAAAAGTGCATATCGGCACAAGTCTTCTTCGTTTATCGCCATGAATAATTAACTCTCCCCCACTTGGGGTCTTCACTCGAATAGATTTTTCATGGCATGCAATATCGGCTCTATTATGATCGAGCCAATCCATACCAACAACGATATCAAAATCACCCAAAGTCATTGGGATGAGATCGATTTTAAAGTTTTCGACACCAAACACAATATTACAATTTTTACACACATCAACCACTAGCACCGTCTTGCCATCCGTTATTTCAACTTCTACCGGACGACTTAACATAGCTAACAGTTTATTAAGTTTAGGCACAAATTTTGGTGACACAAACGACAAGTTTGCACCACTATCAAAGAGTATCCTTGCCGGATTGGAATTAACCATGAAAGTACCTGAGACAACTTCGCTAGATTGCTTGACCTCCTCATTGGTCATCAAATAATTTCGACCCCTAGCTGTACCCGCCGCCTTTTCTAATCGCTTAACATTATCATTGCGTAATTCGGGACACTCCGGCCTCTTGTGCCCCTCTTTGTTACAATTAAAACAATCGATTTTGTTGGAAGATGAGTTCGTACAATCACGGGACAAGTGCCCTTGTCGACCACAATTGTAGCACGTGGGCCCAAAACTCTTAGAAGCCCCCTTTTTCGCACTACTGACGCTCTCAGTCACACTCTTTTTCTTCTTGTTCGAGTGGCTAGTAGCTTCAAATTTTCGTTTGCCAAAGGTGAAGTCACTCTTTCTTGGAGCAAGCGACTCAAAACCCTTAGCGATATCAAATAGCTCATCAAAAGTCTTCGCCGAATTTCTACTAATCCTTTCTTGATAGTTATCATTCAAGGTTCGGTAGAAATCTTCTTTCAACATGTGATCGTTCCCGTCATACTCCGGGCAAAATTGGGTCTTTGATAAGAAAGTGGACTTGAGAGTGTTCAAATCCATTGACCCTTGCCTTAAAGTATGTAACTCGTCCTTAAGCTTTGAAAGATCGGCCGAAGTTCGGTACTCCTTGAAAAATTCCTCTTTAAACTCGTCTCACGTCAAACTCATACTTTGTTCTTCGCCATAAAGTCGGATTTTCGCATCCCACCACAACTTGGCATCACCCTTCATCATGCTACTACCAAACCTCGTCTTTTTATCGATAGGGCACTCACTAGTACGGAAAGCCCCCTCCATATCGAAGATCCATCGAGCACTCTTTAGTGGGTCTCGTTCACCTTCAAAGGTGGGAGGTTGAGCATCTTTGAAGTTTTTATAGTGGAAGTCTCGTCTTCCCGCGTTATCCTCTTTAAGAACAATCTTAACTTGTTCCTTGACTAGATTGACTACTTGCTCGTCAATCGAATCCAAGAACATCTTCTTAACATCCTCTAAGAAGGCCTCATGATGCCTTTGCATAATGGCCTCAACCTTGGCCGTAAACTGAACATCCTCGCTCGAACCCCCTTCATTGATCTCGGGTCCGTTTCTCGTCTTCATACTATAAAACGGAAATGGTTAAGCAACGAACGAGAAAACCTAACACATATGAATGTACATATACACCACACTACCCTCATCTTGCTCAAAAATCGTCGTACATCGTTTGTTTGACACGATTTGAACCCGTAACAATGGTAGCTAATCATTGTTACGCGAACATGTCGCATTAACTTGCTAGTACAACGTCTATCTTGCTTGATGATTGCTAACACAACACAAAACAATTAGCGCAAGGTTAGTTCACATAAACCTAAGCACTAATCAACTCCCGGTCTGACCAGTCTCCTACAAGTCCCGCATAAAGCGCATACACAAATAAATCTAAGTCTAGGCACCTATCTCAAGTCGCCTAAATCCCTTAGATCATGCTCTGATACCACTTGTAACAACCCAATCCAATAACCAATTGATTTCGCGAAACAAAAAAAAAGTTTTTTTTTTACAGAGGAGAGCGCCACGCACACCACCATAGGGTGCGCGGCGCGCACAGGCCCCAATTCAGTTCTGTCCGAATTTGCAAATTTTCAAATAAAGATCTCCCACTTCCCAACATAATTAGATGAAACGCTTTTCACAAGATGTTCTTATATGGAAAACTCATACGATTCAAACATAAAATGAGTTTTACAAAACGGGACCCACATCGGCCGTTTTACGAGTTTCATACAAAAGTTCGAGTTTCGACCACACTAGTTTAAATTCCAAATGACACTATGAGCATGGTGTTTGGGGGTTAAACTACCCAAATCTCGGTCAAACTCCAAAAGCTATCACATCCCAAAAGCGTCCCCTAAACAACAAGGGGGATCTCTAATCCAATCTAAGGCCCTTACCCTTGTCAACGCCGGAGCCTATAAAAAGATAAACAACGAGAGGGTAAGCAACGCTTAGTGAATGCAATAATTATACCCATATATATAATATACCTACTTGCAATCACTTACACATATACCGCATACACGCTAGCAATACAATTAGCATACCATCTCAAGTACAAAGCTAATAATCTCCCACAAACCGCTACTAGCGTAATCAATAACATATAATCAACATAATATAATATGCTACAAAATAATACACAACCATGGTTAACCATTCTCGCGTCATGGTGCTACCGGGTCTTTGGTTCACACCATACGCATTTGTCATGATGCTACCTGCTCTTTGGTTCACATCACAACTCAAGTCATACTCACGCTAGAGTGTTACCGGCTCTTTGGTTCACACTCTAACAACGCTAAGGTGCTACCTGCTCTTTGGTTCACACCCTAACAAATCGTGCTATAGCGCTACCGGCTCTTTGGTTCACACTATAACACACGTACTATGACGCTACCGGCTCTTTGGTTCACATCATAGCACGCTCGTACATACTATGGCACTACCGGCTCTTTGGTTCATACCATAGCATACAAATAAATACATTACATACATATGCATATAATCATTCCACTCACCTTAACGATTTGGTGACGATTTACACCTCGACAAGCTTCAAAGCAAGGTACCTAATATAATAAGTACTCGATCAACAAACAAACTTGTTGGACTAAATACCAACACTTCACTCATGTGCATTTAATGACTTAAATGCATTAAATGTCCCATTTTCACCAAAACCGCCCTTTAAGGGTCAAGACCATTATTAATCACTTAAAAGCTAGTGATTAAGGTCCAACAACACTAACCATTACACAACTAGGGTATTTCATGCCTATATTTCCCAATTAGGTCAATCATTAGCCCCTTGACTAATTTAAAGTCAACACACCCATTTCGGGTTATCTACTAACCCATCTAACACCCATTTACTAATTAACTAGGTGTGCTGGTGATTAACTAACCAATTAGAACTCATAAACATCACTTAACATTTTGAAACCCTAGGTTAGTTACCATTGAGTCTTCATGACTCCATCTTACCCAAGAACACCCAAAATCACCAAATATGGGTTTTATGTTCTTCATTTACCCAAACCCTAACCCTTACACAAAATCAAAGTAAGGAAATTAAAGTTAGAACATACCACTACAACCACAACTGAGCTAGAGAGGAGATGAACAACTTTAATACCCGCACTTTGGTCCGAGAACAACTTCTTCCTCTTGGATTTAAGCTTTCTCTCTCAAGAATCACACTCTCTCTCTAAAATTAAAGTGATATGGATATGGTAGTTGAAAATGGAGTTAATGATACTCCACAAACTGACCAACTGGCCTTTAACTCGTCTACAAGTGAAATTACCAAAAAGCCCATCAAAATATCTCATTAAAACAGCGAAAACCCGGCTACAGTAGGGAGTGCGCGGCGCGCTCCCTTTGATGTGCGCGGCGCGCACTAAGCTCAGATTGCTCTCTGACTTCTGTTTAACTGCACAATCATTCCCACACTTTATGTACTCTATATACTCTGCTGTACAATGAAGATTTAGGTCTTACATGCACCTGAACTTATCATACCACTTGAGGAACTTACGATTGATGACAAACTTCACTTTATGGAAGAGCCTGTCGAAATTATGGATCGTGAGATCAAAACTTTGAAACGCAACAAGATTCCGATCGTTCGAGTACGATGGAATGCCAAACGAGGACCTGAGTTTACTTGGGAGCGAGAGGATCAAATGATGCGGAAGTATCCTCACCTTTTCCCGACTCCTCCATCTACCTCAACTTAAAATTTCGGGATGAAATTTTCTTTAACAGGTGGGTAATGTAACGACCCTGGATTTTCCAACGTTTATTTATTAATAATGTTTATTATTAATACTTGTGATTTTAATGAATGTATGTTACTACATTTACTTGTTACCATGATTGCCCGTACTTTACTTTAAATGCCCGAAACGTCTTTGTGACACACGAAACTTACACGAATAATATTTTTAAGTATTATTTACATTCATGATTAAGTTTTATTAATCATTTTAATTAACTAAGGTCATTAGTTAATTACTTGGGCTTTGTTGGATTTAATTTGTTAATTAATTGAACTTGGGCTTTCATTAGTGTTATTGGACTTAAGAAGCCCACCCTACTTCTTTAATGGATTTATTAGCCCATTTAACATGTAAGTATTACTTTCAAGTTTAACTAGATGAATTAAGTTAGTTTTGTGCACAAGGAATCTAGTTACACCATGATCCCCATGCAAGCTCTCTTATTAACCACCTTTTAACGACTTTACACGCAAGAACCTTGTGGATCTTTCTCCTCCCCATTCCCTTGGCAATACCGTCGGCCATAGTAGACCTTTAGGAGAGTTTTTGCTTCATTTTGCTTATCACTTCTCACTTGTAACTCTCTCATTTCAAACACACACAATACTTGCAACTTATTTCTCTCTCAATTCTCTCCTTTCTTGTAAGTAACATGAACAAAATCTTCTTCCTTTTCCTTGTTTAAAACCGTGACCAAGAGCTCACATATCATCATCATTTGATTGTTGTTTACTTGTTCTTTGTTGTTTAATTACTTACTAGTTGTTATTGTTGTTGATTTGTTACTTGTTCTTAATTATTATTTACCTACTAGTACAAGAATCAAACTTTCTAGTTTGATTCTTCTTATCATCTTGTATTACAAGAACAAACAAGAACAAAACTTCCTAGTTTATGTTCTACCTTCATTGTTTTAAAAAGATTGTAAGTTCATGTGTTGTAAATCATACTTGTGATTCATGTTTGTGAACTTAATGTTTACATTCTTAAAGATCAAGACTTAGGCTTGAATATTTAAAGTATGACAACCATGAACTAGCTACTTGTTTATTTAGTTTATGTCTTCATTTTGAACATATTTAATTTCATGTTTCATGTTGTAAAATCATACTTGAATTCATGTTAGTAAACTTTAAAGTTTACTTTCTTAAAGATCAAGACTTTGGCTTGAATCTTTAAAGTATGAACAACCATGACTTGTTACTTGTTTACTTAGTTTAATTCTTCATTCCTTGTACATTTAAATTCGTGTTTATGGATTAATGGTCAAGAATTACAAGTTAATCTTGATCTCATGCTTACTTGAACTAAAGTTAACTTTATTACTTAGGACTTAACTTAATAACTTTAGATCTAGACTTTTGAGTCTTGGATCTTCAAGATCAAACTAAGAACTATGTTCTACATCTTAAGATCTTGATTAGTTAGTTTACTTTCAAGTTTATAGTTCAATATTTCTTTTATATTTCATGTGTGTGTTAAATCTAAGACTTTGATGTAACTTTGGTTCATCAAACTACTTGCAACACTTGATTGTGTTGTGCTACACATCTTAGACTTGCACTTGGGTTATGATGGTGAAAACTTGGTAAAGATGATTTAAACCCATCGATGAGTTGTACACTTGAAGCTATATGCATCAAGGATGAGAACCGTGATAAGCATCGAGTACCAAGAACCACCGGAACCTACTGTTTTACTGTTTTTGGGTCTGATCATTATGACCTGGGCTACTGTAAAGATGATTTTCAGTTATCTCTGTTTGAGTATATAACTTTTCATTTAGGACTCGTCTTAATCCGAGTTACGGTTTAGGATTTATGGCCCTCCGAACGTCACTATGTCCTTTAACGTTGTGCTGAAAATTCTGACCTACTCGCACTTAGACCGTTGCCACGGTCAAACAAAGACGAGTTTGCTTCTGGGATTTTTACCACAACTAAAGGACTCATATACGGAGCTATGTCCACTGGTCTCACCTTATTTCAGTAGGTATAGAGGCCGTAGTGACTGACCGAACTAAGCCTTTGTTTTAAACTCTTTTCATGAACGAAACTTACTTTACACCTTTTGTTTTATGATGAATGATGATGACCTTTAAGACCTAATTTACATACATTTAAACCTATTGGGACGATTTACTGACTTAGTACTATTTGACTTAGTTTGAGGACTTTCCGGACCTACGTACTTGCTTGTTTCCCGACTCGACTTACCACTACTTTATCGCTGTGAGTTATAGCATTTCCTTTTTACTTTAACTATTTTGGGAACTGAGAATACATGCGCATTTTATGTTTTATATACTAGGCACGAGTACTTAAACTTATATATGTGTGGGTTATACAATGGCATAAACATTCCCTTTAGCTCGGTAACGTTTAGTCATTGGTTTTTGAACCGGTGAACGCGAATATTAGATATGGATCCATAGGGTTTGACATCCCCAGTCGGGCTAGTAGCGCTAGCATTTAATGAGTGTTTAATACTTCGTATACATACGCACTTGCCAAGTGTACTTTCAGGGGGTATAAACGTTAAGTTAGTTACCAAGTGCCCACGGTTAAGCATATACTTTATCATACTGTTTTGAAACGCTCTCTATAGCACTGAAATCTCGTGGCCTACCTTACATACTGTTATACTTAAACTATAGCTCACCAACCTTTGTGTTGACGTTTTTAAGCATGTTTTTCTCAGGTGCTTAAGGTTGCTTCCGCTGTGTACTGGTCTTGCTGTAGACACCCGCTGCTTTAGAGATGTCACTGCATGAACATTATCTTGCATTAATAAACTTATTTACTTTTGAAACTATGATTTGTAACGACCTAAGGGTCACATACTATTATCTTTGCTTCAGTTCATAGAAGCATACTTTGGTTGTAAAACACTTGACGTTCGTTATGACGTCACCTTTTATCATGAATGCAAACGTATTTTGAAATAGCATATAGTGTTTGACCTTGTAATGATCCTGTTGGTGATGATTCGTACACGATGGTTTTGTACGGGGCATCATAAGTACCGTCGTATGCATATTTTTACTACAAAATATTGTATTGTGAGTTTCATTTCCTCCCTTTTTAATTGCTTTTGCAATATATATTTTTGGGCTGAGAATACATGCGCTGCTTTTATGTTTGATGAAATAGACATAAGTACTTAAAATATATTCTATGTTGAGTTGTACCACCTTGCATATCTTCCATAATAGCTTGGTAACTAATATTTACATGTTGGAAGAACATGTAAGCGCGAATCCTATTGATAGATCTATCGGGTTTGACCACCGCAACCGGGCTAGTCACTCTAGTATCGTAAATGTTTGCATAGTACTTCATTTTTACTACACTTGGTACAGTGTAGGGAGATTTCATAATAAAGGGAATATGCCACATTAATTGTTAAGTATGGTTACCAAAGCGCTCAACAACTTATAGAATACTTTTATACACTTGCGAGTGTACAAATATTTATGAAACTGAAATCTTGTAGTCTATCAAAATTACTGAATTTTATGATTGTATATGATAAACCTATGAACTCACCAACCTTTTGGTTGTCACTTTTAAGCATGTTTATTCTCAGATACGTATTTAGTCTTCCGCTGTGCATTTGCTGAATTGAAAGATATTATTTGGAGTCATTCATGGCATATTTAGGTCAGTACCTCGCAATAGGACCAGATGTTGAAGACTTCGTCCAGGAGGATTAGGACGGGTCGTTACATGTGGTATCAGAGCGTTGGTCTTAGCGAACCAGGTCTTGCATTAGTGTGTCTAACTGATAATCGTTAGGATGCATTAGTGAGTCTGGACTTCGACCTTAGCTGCATATTATAAGTATTGTTTATCATTCCTAGTGGAAAATTACCTGCTTATTATTCCTAAGTCTAGACACGACTTCCTGCACTTATTGCATAGATAGTGTATAGATAAATTCATATCCTAGCGTATCAGTTACTGTAAACTTTGCCTGACAGCTTTCGAAGATTCCTCCGTGACTTATGGGATTTTGGTATCGTATATACATATGTAAGTTATGTATTGAAGCATACCAAACTAAATCCTATAATCTTTTTCCTATCAAAAATACTTTATCTGACCGTGCAAGATGAAACTTACAACTTGATCAAATTCCTCGGATTCCGACAGCTATTCCGATATGGATTTTCACTCGAGCTCCAAAAGCAGTGTAACCGGAATGGATCAAGCAATCAGCCATCATCAATTCTGGATGAATTAGCGATAGGTTCGTAGCCTACTTTCCCGTTGGAGACAAGAAGAAGGCGATCCCTTCCATACACCACATTCCCCTCTTGGCGAAGAACCTGAAGCACTTACCGGCGAACCTGTTTGTAACACCATTTTCTCTCTCATTTCCAGAGTATCTAGTCATGATTATATACCATCTCAAATTCTAGATCTTATTCATCCGCTCGTCCGAACCGCCAATCATCCTGGGTCATAGAAGAAGTCAACGAGCTTCGCGCTCGAGTAGTGGCTTTGGAGAATATGGTGCAAAGGTTACAAGCACCAGCAGCAGCACCGGTAGCAATAGTACCACCATCAACAACACCAACAGTACCATCACCACCACCAACAGCAACATACGCATCACACACCTCAATATCACAATCTGTACTTTGAGCATCAACGTCATACGCACCATAGACACAAAAGAGTACTAACAACAACAACCGATGAAGTATTAATCTTTAACATTATTGGAAAAACTTTCTGTGGCGATTATGTAATATCTAAAGTTTTAGAGATTATTCATTCTAGTTCCAACCGAAACCAAATGAGGTTAATATTATATTAACTCATTAAATCCATAATTACATCTGAAGAAAATATATATGTATATATATTTTCATAACGATGGTAATTAAAAATTCTTTTGTACAAACTGTTAATGGTGAAAATATTTTAACGGGTAGGTAATACCCGAGGAATATTTAGATTCACATTAATAAGTTACAATGTACATTCTTCGAATCTGATTCAACAGTCATTTACTATCCTACTTACATCCACAGATATACGTATCCATTCATCGCAGAATAACCATTTTCATTCAATTTCATATTTGAATTTTGACCTATTAGAATCCAATAAGTGGCATAATGAAGAAAACATTGGACCAAATAAAATTTGTTAGAAACAAACAAATTAACTATGAGAAAATTTTTGTTAAGAATCCACGCTAACTGTTCCTAGCTAACTGTTCCAAGCTAACTGATTACATTTTATTTATCGCAATATATATTCTCGCAATTTTTTTTATCGTCATTTAATTTTTGTTATTTATTTTACGCACTTTAAATATCGGGACACGTATACAAGGTTTTGACATATCATATCGACGCATCTATATATATTATTTGGAATAACAATAGACACTCTATATACGGTAATGATCGAGTTAGCTATACAGGGTTGAGGTTGATTCCAAAATAATATATATACTTTGAGTTGTGATCGAGTCTGAGACATGTATATAACGGGTCACGACATGTATTAATTAATTCAAATATTATATATTAAACTAAATACGAATTATTGAACTGCTAACTATGGACTACTAATTGTGGACTACTAACTTTGGACAATTAAAATGAATTAAAATATTGATTATAACATATGAAACTAAACAATTCTTCAAGTTTGCCACTTGATTTCATCTTAAACATCCTTTGTAACTTGATTTCATCTTAAACATCCTTTGTAACTTGATTTCATCTTAAACATCCTTTGTATCTTGACGATTACAATCAGCGTTTAATCATCTAAAAACATCATTCTCCTGAAGCCACCTCGGATTGATAACCGATGATTTAGATATCGTAGCATTAAATGCAGAGGAAACAGAAAAATTGTAGATGGTCTAGACGGCCAAAAGTTTGATGATAAAGAAGGGAGTGTTAGGAACGCTAGATAGAAAATTTGGTACTGAAAAACGGATTGAGCAAACCATGAAGGAGACCAAGGTCAAATACAAGGACCAAAACCTATATTCAAAGAATTCAGGTAATTTGGGATTCGATGAAACCTTCAACGAATATCTTGCTCCTTACTCATGTTAAAATCTTGCGAAAAAATTTTCTTCATCAACCTTCGAACTTAGAAATTCCAAAATATCATCATAAATATCCTCAATATTTCTGAGGATATTTTCATAAGTATTCTTGTCCGAAATTATATACCTCTTCGTGCTTTCTGTACTACCTTATATTGGAAACTTCTGTAAAATTTAAATATAAATTACGAATGAAATCTGGAGAAGTGTTAAGAATTTGAGCATAAGTTAGTATAATATAATGACACTTGACCAACGTGATTATATTACAGTAAGTCATGCTGGAAGTTCTAATGGAACATGATGATTCACAGACTATACCGTCATCATATGCCATGTTACATAACTCTTTCATTCTGCTTAACTTCTGAACATATCAAGAAAATATATTCTTGATAGTTCTATCCTCAGTGATTCTGGTAATTTGACAAATCAAATCGTACTATTACGTTCTTTCTTGTTTAGAACATTAAGTTCATTCGAAACTCCATACTTACGAATTTTGTACCATTACTCGCATTACTAGAGGTCGAGAAGAGAATAAAAAGGCAAAGAGCTCCAAAATATAAGAGAAAATATAAAGCCCAATATCAACACGGAGGTTACAAACCGTGGATATTAACACTAATAGCAATATAAAGACACGGTAGAATTAAGAATAGTATCACCCCAAAGTAATACTAGAAGTAAACAGATTTTTCTTGTGGAAGATTGAAAAGAAGGATGACCGAAATGATAATTAGGAAAATATCAAGGATTAGAACGGGATTAAACATTTTCACAATCTTTTGGATGTATGAACTAAGAAAGAAAGTATAGGAATGGTGAGAATAATGAAACGAAAAAAGTTTAATTTATAATGAAAATATCAGACGGAGTAATCGAGGCAGATCACCGTATTTAATTATAGAGATCTTAATTTCCTTATTCACCGAAGAATCAAATCTTTTAGATTTTGAAGATTTTCTTTAAATCCCTTAAATACCGGGAATCAACCGTGACTACGTCACCAGACAAGACGAATCTGCATTTAATCATTTCACTCTTTTGTGATAGCTTCATTCGTACTCTACATATAATCGAATCATTTTATCTATATTAATCAATAATGATAAAACTCTATTTATCAACTCATATGCGCCATGAAAACATTTTTATTGTTATCCATGACGACCTCGATCAAATTTCGGGACGAAATTTCTTTAACGGGTAGGTACTGTGACGACTCGGAAATTTCCGATCAAATTTAAACTTAACCTTTATATGGGTTCGAGACGATAGGCAAAGTCTGTAATATTGAGTCTCAAAATTTTTGAACTATTTTCATGAATTCATTTAACCTTTGTCTATTCCCGACGACTCACGATACGATTGCTTGTAAATGGATATGCATATATATATATATATATATATATATATATATATATATATATATATATATATATATATATATATATATATATATATCTATATGAAATAGTATATATTATAATTGTTATAGCTAATTTTATAAAAATAATAATAATATATAAAAGGTATCTATATGTAAATAAAGTATATATAATATATATATTTTGTAACTTCGAAGTTATTTAGTAAAAAAGGTAACGCTCAATTGTCATTCGATTGATAGTAAACGAGTTAAAAAGAAACTTATGTGATTTTAAAATAAACGGTTATCCGCAAATGAATTTTATAAATTATAGGCTTATTAATAATATATTTAGAAGTTATTTGATAAATTTTAAACCTTTTTATATTTTACTTGGGGTTGGGAATGAACAATTAATGTAAATTTTATTTAATAGTTAATGACCGAATTTTATACCATAATGACCAAAATAAATAAATATAGTTAATTTAAAAATATGGAATTTTTCTGAACACTTTTATTCGCCACTAAGTAACAATGGAGTACGAAATAACAGTCCGTTAAAAATCGTCGGTATTAAAATCCAAAGATTTAGGCTGCTCACTATTTGCTTTTCATATTCACACGTTTATAAACTTTGTAATTGATATTTATATTGACCCACTTGTTTCATTACTATATACATACATACATATCCAACATCATTACTATCACCATCATTCTTTTCTCTGCATTTTCTTGACACAATTTAATTGGAGCTTCACCGATCGAACACACCATCACATCTACACCCGTTCATCCATACTTTTGTGATTTTTCAGACCAAAATAATGGACCTTAATAGTGAACATGTTGCCTTGCCTAATATACTCTTGTTTCCTACAACAACCTTCCACCAGTCGCCATCACCACCCTATCTATCAACCACCTTGAACACCACCACTACCCTTCGGCCTTCACCCTTACCACGACACCATCACCGTCAACTAACCACCACCGAGATCACCCTCACATCAAACATACGCTGTTACTGTCCGGTTTCTTAACAGACCCAATGCCACCATCGATCACCACCAAACTAACTGATACCACCTCTGTTTACTTTTGATTAATTGCTACTGCTACCAATCTATTTTGCAGTCACTGTTAGTTTGATTAAACCCGCAACCGAATCCCTTTTTGAGGTTAAGTAATGATGATGAAGATTAGGGTGACTAACAGTGATAACGATGAAGATTTACGAGATGAATAATGATGTGATTATGATCCACCATAATGCTTTGTGATAATTATAACGATGTTGCTGTTATGATTTCAAAGATGATGATTGATGTTATGATTTAGAATATGATTATTCCTGGTACATGACGATAAAGACAATGAAGATGGATATCATGATGATGATATGGTGAACGAAGAAGGTGATGGCAATTCAAATGAATGAAGATGATGCCAACGGTTATTGTTACTGTTAGTCGATTGCTGCACTGCTATTCTCCCTCTGTTATTGTTCGAAGTAAAAGTAAAGAGGACTGAAACCCTACTGTACTGTTGATCATCTTTTTGCTCGAAGAACCTGCAACTGTTACACTGAATTTCGGGTTACTGTGTTTGTTTGAAACAACCACAAAACACCTCCAAACTGCTGCAATTGTCGTGACCTGGTACTATGTGTCGTGGATTCTGTTTAAGGATCAAATAAAATGCCAACTATCCAAACCCTACTTGTCATATTGATAACCGATACTATTATTAATCGTGTGCCACTTTTTGCTGCTATTGGACTGTTCTTTTTTTTTTTTTTTTTTGGGCTGCAAGAAGGTTATATGATGGACTCATTTTAAGCCCACCCACTTGTTCCAAGTTAAGGTAGATTTATTATATTCATACATGTTATTGTTATTAATATTATTATTAATATTGTTATTATTAGTATTATTATTATTATCATTAAGATTATTATTATAATTACTATCATTAATATTAATATTAATATTACTATCATTATTATTATTATTGTTATTATTATTATTATTATTATTATTAAAAGTATCCTTAGTATTAAAAATATCATTATTTTTAAAAATTATCATTTTTATTAAAATTATCATTTTATTATCATTAAAAACTATCATTATTATTATTATTAGAATTATCATTATTATTATTATTTTTAACATTAATATTACTAATTTTTTAACATTATTATTATTATTATTATTATTATTATTATTATTATTATTATTATTATTATTATTATTATTATTATTATTATTATTATTATTATTATTATTATTATTATTATTATCATTTCTATTATTACTAGTATCATTATCATTATTATTGTTATAATAACCATATTATTATTAATATCTATATTACTACTAATATTATTATCATTATTACAATTAGAGGTGTTAATATATACAATTGATATAGGTTCGTGAATCCGAGGTCAACCCTGCCTTGTTCAGTACCGTCGTATGCATATTTTTACTACAAAATATTGTATTGTGAGTTTCATTTGCTCCTTTTTTAATTGCTTTTGCAATATATATTTTTGGGCTGGGAATACATGCGCTGTGTAACAACCCAAACCAACCCTCGACCAAACCACGCGAAAATACAAAATAAAAATAAAAAAATTCTGTGCAGCATACCCGCGCGGCGCGCCAGGTAGGCGCGCGGCGCGCCAAAGTGGACTGTCCGGAAAGTGTTTAAATGCGAAAAAGATTGACTAGTTCCCGACACTTTTAGACGAAACGCTTTTTACCATACATCCAAATATGTAAAACTAACCTGTTTCAAACATAAAATCAATGTTTTACAAGCGGGGCCCACACGACCCCAATTACAAGTTTAGTACAAGTTAAGAGTTTCGACCACCAAAAAGTTTGAGTTCCAAACTACACAATGAGCATGGCGTTTGGGATTAAACTACCCAACTATCGGTCAAACTCCAAGAGCTACTAAAGCCAAAAGCGTCCCCTAGCATCAAGCGGGATCTCTAGTCCAAAACGATGCCCTTACCCTTGTCCAAAACCGAACCTATAAAATGGTAAACAACGAGAGGGTAAGCAAAGCTTAGTGAATGCAATAATTACACGAATACATATATAATTATACCTACTTGCATACACTTACACACCAAACCGCAAACACGCTAGCATACACATTTAGCTTATTGTCACAATAACAAGCTATAAATCTCCAATACCACAAGCTAGCATAATAACCGCATATGAATATAACTCGAATAATATAATATGCTTACAACACAAATAACCATGGTTAACCAATAGTACAAGGGAACGACGCTCGCGAAAATGCCATCGGTGTTCACAACATCCGTTAGGACACTTAACACCTCGCACCACTAACCCCTAGGGTGGCACCTTAACACCTCGGCACATCACCCCGAGTGGCATCTTAACACCTCGATGCATCACTCATTAATTTACGGAGTTGTGTCTTAACACCTCGACACTACACTCCTAGGTGGCATCTTAACACCTCGATGCTACACCCGAGTGGCATCTTAACACCTCAAAGTCTTGTGAAAAGATACCCGAGCTTGCAAGACCTCAAAGTAACATACCTATCATATTATACACATCATCAATCGCAAACTCAAGTCAGTTAACCAAACCCTTTCACCATTCTAAGCCATTTTGACCCAAGGTGCAATTTCAACCCATTTGCACCTTTAACCCTAAATTGGGTCAACACACACTAAAACCCTAATCATTCTTCAAGATGGGTTTAAAACACACTTAGGTCACAAGGCTAACTCGTTTTCATACTTGCTAGGCCACTTAGGTCATTAAAGACTCATTTGACCCATTTCAAAGTCAACACACCCATTTGGGTCATCCATACCCAATAACACCCATTTACATATTATAAAAGTGTTCTAGCCACCAACTAACCAAATTTAAGACTCAAAAGTCCAATTAACACATTCAAACCATAGGTTAGTCATCAATGAGTCTTCATAACCCATAATCACCCAAAATCCCCAAAATACTAACAAAATGGGTCTTTGGTTCATCACTAGCCCAAAACCTAACCCTTAAAGCAATTAAAGTAAGAAATTGGGTTTTATAACTTACCAACACAATCACCACGTAGCTATCGACTAGATGAATGACTTTAAAACTTGCACCAAGACCCGATTCAACCTCTTTCACCCTTTAATGGAGCTTTCTCTCTCAAGGGTTGCACTCTCTCTCTAGAGTTTAATTGGAGAAGATAAGGTTGTTGGGAATGGAGTGAATGAAGCTCCAAAACTGATCCAAGGCATTAAATTCGGGCTCCAATGTGTTTTGACCAAAATGCCCTCAAAATATCTATTTTAAAAGAAGAGGAGAATCTGTCGCAGACAGATGGCGCAGCGCGCCACCAGGCCGCGTGGCGCGCGACACCTCCAGTTCAGCTTCTTTCTTGCTTTTAAATATATACAACCAAAACCCCACAACTTGAATAACTTATACACACATATGTACAATAAAATATTCGGGTCTTACAACTCTCCCCCACTTAGATTGGATCACGTCCTCGTGATCCTCACCAAATACTAGAAGTTAAGCACTTCTACCTTGAATATTTCCGTCTCCAATGCGGAAATTACACATGTAGCAATCACCCATCCGGGTTCTCACTTCCATTCGATCAAAACTTCCACCACTCACTCGGAAGTACACCGTGAAAACTTCATAATATTTTTCCAAAAGCCATATCATTCCCTCATTTCAACGATATCGGGTAATCAACCCACGAGACAAAACAACCACAACCGTTTGCTCCTATGCCGAGTATTCAAACTCGTACCATACACTCCACAGTCGTCCTAAAAGTAACACAATTCACCGACAATCATCGTCGTTACGCCTTTCAATCGTGGAATATTCGAGAATCATCCCGACGCTTTCCGAAAATCTCTCGTATCCCTCTATCGGGAACCTCGCCATTCTGACTCACGTCGCTAACTACCTTCGCAATTTATTTCCAAAGTCCAACTTGAGGCTTTTTCGAAGACCACCAAAGCTTTCCTTTCCTAAATAAGCGACACCCGTTCGCTCATCACGCCTACTAGATAGGAACTTTTCCCGCTAAACATCACACTATACTATAGTTGTAAATTCGGGTTTCTCACCGGTACTCAAAATCAAAGTAATCACACCATCGGAGTCAGAAGTTACTCTAGCAGGTATAAAGAGGCACCTGTCGTTGTGTTATCCAACCCCAATTACCAACTCCGAGTCTCCAAAGACTCGACCCTTACGGGGTCTACTCCTGGTGTCACACGTCACCTGACTACACGCGGTCACCAAATCTATCGAACTCTACGGCTCAACGCCCATGACTTCCTAACGACGCCCGCTAGTCACTATCCACCTTGGCCGCCTAGCTAGCCTATTTATCTTTCAACTCAACAATAAGGAGGCGCTTGAAACACCAAGGCTTACACCTTTCCGACTTCGTCCTAACCACTGACCCGGTTACCTACATACGTAAGGATAGTTAACCACCATGACTCTACTCGTACACGAATGTGGTTAACGGAAGTGCCACTCGAACGGCATACCGCATACACCCCCAAAATCATAAAAGAAAAGAGTGGCTGTCAAGAGCGTACAACACTCGCCACACAATCACAAAACCGCCATCGAAATCGAACTGCCATTTAATCATCAATTCGAAGATTATTCCAATAACTAAATACACACTTGCACGCATTCTGAAACGTGCAATGCACACAACGATCACTTAGAATACGCGAAAACGTCACGTATTCTTCCAACTTCTCTAGGAAATCCTTCTCCAAGAGTCAACATTAATAACCAAATTGTCACCCGCAATTTATTAAAGTCCACAATTCCGAGCACAAAATTTGCTCAATCCCTTATATCGGAAAAAAAAACTTAACCGATCTCGTACCAAGATATCAATCCCTTAGCGTACCCTTACCAAGTACAAAGCTAAAAACAACCAAGTCTCAACCTAATGTCAAAAACCCAAAAGATGAAGACCAAGTAAAAACGAATCCTTACGGATAACACTTACCACCTAACACTCCTCTTAGTACGCATACACGGCTAATACGCATCTACCACATGTAACACGGCTATTGTATCACTAGTCGCATAACATGGTCCTCATGACCTAACCACCGGCATATACAACCAGCAGTTTTCAATACTAACAATAAGAAGGTTATTCAATACAAAACTCAAGGTGTACAAAAACGACTATCGTGATATATCCGTAGTGTGAAAAAATGGCTATTGCAACACTACCAACATTATGTGAGCGAAACACGGCTATCGTATTATTAATACCAATGTGTGAGTAAAAACCGGCTATTACTCACAACCATGTGCATAAAACGGCTATGTGCACAATTTCTACGGGTAATTAAAATCGTAAATATACAAGTAACGGTTCTTTCCGGGAACCGCTTACCATCAATCACAACCAAAGGTGGTTAACGAAGAGCTAATCCTTCCGGATATCACTCATCACCTATCACAAGTCAAACGTTTTCGCCATTTACCGTCGTACACGACCATACTCGGCGTCGATCCCTTTTCCCGAATTCTCAAGAGCTCAATTCGATAATAATAAAAACTAACGCCTACCGTCACCCGTTTGTGCCACTAAAGCGATGACACAATGTCAACATAACACGTATCCTTTTAGAACGAAAATACCGCTACCCGTAAGGTAGACTTTTCCAACTATCAAATTCTTTCTAACCGTTACCACTACAAAATCATCCGGCCGACGATACACACATGCTCTCAAGGGTTTCACCCACCCTACGAACCTCATGGCTCACCCACTTCACTACAAAAGCGAACACGCGCTCACAACCTAACACCAAAGTCCGTTCTTATGGCTTAGTAGAATCATTTACCCCATCACTAAGAAATGCTTGGTTGCACCAAGTCTTACGCCCTCGCCGTCAATACAACGTCATCATAGGGTGTTTCCATTAGGAATGTCACCCATATCAATACTACGTATTACCTCCATGCATTCGTCTCCAGGGCGCATTTTCACGAGTCAACGACTTAGCGCTACCCCGGTGCACTATCATCAAAACCATCAACAAACCGAATCTTCACCGAGTTCACTAACCCTGCACCCTTATGGGTACCTTTGAAAAATACGCTCACTTGAGACTAATTAGACCGCGAAATAAAGTTTAAGTCTCTAATTCATACACGAATCCATCGGCACACAATAAACAATAATAAGGCATATTTATACCAAAGACAAAAATACCTGAAACATCATCGTTGGACCCTTGCGCTTCACTAATCATCAGATAGTCACGCTCTAACCTCCTAACCCGATCGACAAATGATTCGGAACACTCCGACTTTTGGTGTCCCTTCTTTTGTCAAATAAAGCACTTGATCGTGCTTAAAGGTACACTCGTACAATCCCGTGCCAAATGACCTCGTCCTCCACACCTAAAGCACGTAGGCCCATAACCTCTCTTACTCTTCTTCTTCACTTTTTCAACACCTTCGGGCGTACTTCTCGCCCTTTTACTAGGAGCACCTCTTGATTCGAACTTTCTCTTACCCAAAGAGTGATCAGCAAATTTTGGAGCATGAGATTCAATCCCCATAGTTGCTCCTTCGTCACCATCACCTGGAGGTTTAGGAACCCACTTTTCTAACTCTTCCTTCACGGCCTTAGGCACTTGGTCTCGGACCATCTCGGTCACTATTCCCTCGAATGACTCTTGGAGAACTTGCTTAACATTGTTGGCGAAAATCAAGATATAGCGTTCGAACTCCGCCTCAATCCTTAATGTTAACTCATCCTTCCCCTCATGAATAGGCGCGTCTGTTCCGATTCCATCTTCCGTCTTCATTCTAAAGAATGCATATAGATTAAACAACGAAACGAAAAGGAACGACATACATATACCACACCGCCCCATCTTGCTTGATACTCGTCGTACATTGCTTGTTTGACACGTCTTGAACCCGTAACAATGGTAGCTAATCATTGTTACGCGAGCACGTCGCATTAACTTACTAGTACAACGTCTATCTCGCTTGATGATTGCTAAAACAACACAAAACGATTAGTGCAAGGTTAGTTCACATAGACCTAAGCACTAACCAAATCCCCGGTCTGACCCGTCTCCTACAAGTCCCGCAAAAAGCGCATACACAATAAAGTCTAAGTCTAGGCACCTATCTCAAGTCGCCTAAATCCCTTAGACCATGCTCTGATACCACTTGTAACAACCCAAACCAACCCTCGACCAAACCACGCGAAAATACAAAATAAAAAAAAAAATTTGTCCAGCATACCCGCGCGGCGCGCCAGGTAGGGGCGCGGCGCGCCAAAGTGGACTGTCTGGAAAGTGTTTAAATGCGAAAAAGATTGACTAGTTCCCGACACTTTTAGACGAAACGCTTTTTACCATACATCCAAATATGTAAAACTAACCTGTTTCAAACATAAAATCAATGTTTTACAAGCGGGGCCCACACGACCCCAATTACAAGTTTAGTACAAGTTAAGAGTTTCGACCACCAAAAAGTTTAAGTTCCAAACTACACAATGAGCATAGCGTTTGGGATTAAACTACCCAACTATCGATCAAACTCCAAGAGCTACTAAAGCCAAAAGCGTCCCCTAGCATCAAGCGGGATCTCTAGTCCAAAACGATGCCCTTACCCTTGTCCAAAACCGAACCTATAAAATGGTAAACAACGAGAGGGTAAGCAAAGCTTAGTGAATGCAATAATTACACGAATACATATATAATTATACCTACTTGCATACACTTACACACCAAACCGCAAACACGCTAGCATACACATTTAGCTTATCGTCACAATAACAAGCTATAAATCTCCAATACCACAAGCTAGCATAATAACCGCATATGAATATAACTCGAATAATATAATATGCTTACAACACAAATAACCATAGTTAACCAATAGTACAAGGGAACGACGCTCGCGAAAATGCGATCGGTGTTCACAACATCCGTTAGGGCATTTAACACCTCGCACCACTAACCCCTAGGGTGTAGTGACCCGAACTTTTCCATGTTTATATATATATTAAATGAAATTGTTATTTACATGATTAAGTGTTTCCCACATGTTAAGCAATCAAACTTGTTAAGACTTGATTAATTGAAATAGGTTTCATATAGACAATTGACCACCCAAGTTGACCGGTGATTCACGAACGTTAAAACTTGTAAAAACTATACGATGACATATATATGGTTATATATATAGTTAACATGATTTTATTATAAGTATGTATCTCATTAGGTATTTTAACAATGAGTTATATACATAAAAATGAGACTATTAATTTAAGAAACTCGAAAACGATATATATAACTATTATCGTTATAACAACGTCTTACTAGGTACATATGAATCATATTAAGATATTGATACACTTGGTTAATTATGTTAAATGATAAGTAAATATATTATTAAGTGTATTAACAATGAAATACATATGTAAAAAATAAGACTACTAACTTAATGATTTCGAAACGAGACATATATGTAACGATTATCGTTGTAACGACATTTAACTGTATATATATCATACTAAGATATATTATATATCATAATATCATGATAATATAACAATTTAACATCTCATTTGTTATAATAAATAATGGGTTAACAACATTCAACAAGATCGTTAACCTAAAGGTTTCAAAACAACATTTACATGTAACGACTAACGATGACTTAACGACTCAGTTAAAATGTATATACATGTAGTATTTTAATATGTATTCATACACTTTTGAAAGACTTCAAGACACTTATCAAAATACTTCTACTTAACAAAAATGCTTACAATTACATCCTCGTTCAGTTTCATCAACAATTCTACTCGTATGCACCCGTATTCGTACTCGTACAATACACAGCTTTTAGATGTATGTACTATTAGTATATACACTCCAATGATCAGCTCTTAGCATCCCATGTGAGTCACCTAACACATGTGGGAACCATCATTTGGCAACTAGCATAAAATATCTCATAAAATTACAAAAATATGAGTAATCATTCATGACTTATTTACATGAAAACAAAATTACATATCCTTTATATCTAATCCATACACCAACGACCAAAAACACCTACAAACACTTTCATTCTTCAATTTTCTTCATCTAATTTATCTCTCTCAAGTTTTATCTTCAAGTTCTAAGTGTTCTTCATAAATTCCAAAAGTTCTAGTTTCATAAAATCAAGAATACTTCCAAGATTGCAAGTTTACTTCCAAGTTTTCTAAATCCATTCCAAGTAATCATCCAAGATCAAGAAACCTTTGTTACTTACAGTAGGTTATCTTTCTAATACAAGGTAATAATCATATTCAAACTTTAATTCAATTTCTATAACTATAACAATCTTATTTCGAGTGGAAATCTTACTTGAAATTGTTTTCGTGTCATGATTCTGCTTCAAGAACTTTCAAGCCATCCAATGATCCTTTGAAGCTAGATCTATTTTTCTCATTTCCAGTAGGTTTATCCAAGGAACTTGAGGTAGTAATGATGTTCATAACATCATTGTATTCATACATATAAAGCTATCTTATTCGAAGGTTTAAACTTGTAATCACTAGAACATAGTTTAGTTAATTCTAAACTTGTTCGCAAATAAAAGTTAATCCTTCTAACTTGACTTTTAAAATCAACTAAACACATGTTCTATATCTATATGATATGCTAACTTAATGATTTAAAACCTGGAAACACGAAAAACACCGTAAAACCGGATTTACGCCGTCGTAGTAACACCGCGGGCTGTTTTGGGTTAGTTAATTAAAAACTATGATAAACTTTGATTAAAAAGTTTTTATTCTGGGAAAATGATTTTTATTATGAACATGAAACTATATCCAAAAAATATGGTTAAACTCAAAGTGGAAGTATGTTTTTTAAAATGGTCATCTAGACGTCGTTCTTTCGACTGAAATGACTACCTTTAATAAAACGACTTGTAACTTATTTTTTCGACTATAAACCTATACTTTTTCTATTTAGATTCATAAAATAGATTTCAATATGAAACCATAGCAATTTGATTCACTCAAAACGGATTTAAAATGAAGAAGTTATGGGTAAAACAAGATTGGATAATTTTTCTCATTTTAGCTACGTGAATCCTAAAGATACCCTAATTGACGCGAATCCTAAAGATAGATCTATTGGGCCTAACAAACCCCATCCAAAGTACCGGATGCTTTAGTACTTCGAAATTTATATCATATCCGAAGGGTGTCCCGGAATGATGGGGATATTCTTAAATATGCATCTTGTTAATGTCGGTTACCAGGTGTTCACCATATGAATAATTTTTATCTCTATGTATGGGATGTGTATTGAAATATGAAATCTTGTGGTCTATTGTTACGATTTGATATATATAGGTTAAACCTATAACTCACCAACATTTTTGTTGACGTTTAAAGCATGTTTATTCTCAGGTGAATACTAAGAGCTTCCGCTGTTGCATACTAAAATAAGGACAAGATTTGGAGTCCATGTTTGTATGATATTGTGTAAAAACTGCATTCAAGAAACTGATTTCGATGTAACATATTTGTATTGTAAACCATTATGTAATGGTCGTGTGTAAACAGGATATTTTAGATTATCATTATTTGATAATCTACGTAAAGCTTTTTAAACCTTTATTTATGAAATAAAGGTTATGGTTTGTTTTAAAAATGAATGCAGTCTTTGAAAAACGTCTCATATAGAGGTCAAAACCTCACAACGAAATCAATTAATATGGAACGTTTTTAATCAATAAGAACGGGACATTTCAGTTGGTATCCGAGCGTTGGTCTTAGAGAACCAGAAAATTTGCATTAGTGTGTCTTATCGAGTTTGTTAGGATGCATTAGTGAGTCTGGACTTCGACCGTGTTTTCTTTAAAAATGATTGCTTAACATTTTTGTTGGAAACTATATATTATTAACATGTATATATTATGTGATATATTAATCTCTTAACATGTTTGATATTGTGTGATAGATGTCTACCTCTAGCACAAATCTCATTGACTCACCTAATAATAACGAAGAGTCGAATATATATTGGACTGATTCACAAGTTCCCGAAGAAGAACCGGAAGAAGAATCAGAACCGGAGGAGGAGGAACCGGAGGAGGAAATAGAACCGGTGGGAGAAATAATAAAACGGTTAAGTAAAAGAAAATCCTCAACCAACCGACCAAGGTTAATTATGGTCAATAGTGTTTCCGCCAAGGAAGCAAAATATTGGGAGGATTACCAATTCTCCGATGAATCGGATTCCGACGAGAATTCCGATGATGTTATAGAAATTACCCCAACTGAATTTAAAAAGGCAAAAGAAAATAATAAGGGAAAGGGCATAAAAATAGAGAAATCTAATTCCAACCCCGATGAACTTTATATGTATCGTCAACCCCCGAAGCCCTTAAGTTGTAACAATGACCCGGGAACCTCTAAACCACCAGGTTTTTCTAAACCGTTGTGGAAAACGATAGCTCGTATTAGGGGAACATCATATATCCCTAGAAACTTGGCAAAACGAACCAAAACCGAAGAAGAAGAAACGAGCGAGTCGGAATAAGATAGTTGTATTCGTGTGGTGTAATATATGTAATATAGTGTGCTTATGCTTTATGATATATGTAAAAATTGCTTGTATTAATAAGTATTTTTTTTTATGAATCTAACTCTTGTCTATTTTACAGTATAAAAACACAAAATGGATAGACAACCCAATATTTTAAGAGACCTACCCGGAGACATGATTGATGAAATCTTGTCTAGAGTCGGTCAGAATTCTTCGGCACAACTATTTACGGCGAAATCAGTTTGTAAGACATTCGAAGAACGTTCCAAGAATGTCTTGGTTTATAAGAGACTTTCGTTTGAAAGATGGGGGATATCACATTGGGAAACCCATAAGTTACGATGTGTTTACTTTGACGCATATATTGCGGGGAACCCAAATGCTATTTTACACAACGGGTTAAGAAATTATTTTGACTCAATGTATCCGAATATAGGACTTCATGATTTAGAAAAAGCGGCTAACATGTAACATAAAGAAGCATGCTATGCTTACGGGTTAGTAATGTTCGCTTCTCACTAAAGTGAGAAAAAGAACATCGGGCTACAACTATTAAACAAAACGTTCCCACAAGTGACGGAGTCGGTAATTGGGGTAAGAAATGAGGTTTTTAGGTTATTACGAGACTGTTGGTCATTACGTAACCCTCGTCCCTTTGACGACGTTACCACACGCTGTCTTATCAACGGCCATAACGGTTATGTTCCACAAGACCAAGGATGAGAAGTAGTCCTAGTAAAACCAGAATGCATGACTTGTTTCTGGACGTATGAATTACGTGTCTTTATTGCCTTTGCTGAACGACTTGTGTACTAGCTAGAATTACCTTCACAACTATCTTGTATCAAAGTTATTGTGTGCTATATTTCATGCTTTATGTAAAATAAGCGGTATTGTAAGTTTGTAAAATATTGTATAAAAGTTTGAACGCGAAATATTATTATAATCAGTTTTTCATATAGAATTGTAGTAGTTGAATTGTATATTAGCTACTAAGTATGAACTTAACGGGTAGGTACTACCCGAATTTAAACTTATAAAACGCTAATATGAAGAAAAAGCTTTTATAAATGAGTTCATATTATGTTACGAGATACTATTGACTACTCTTGATATTCTATATGATTAACTCGTTTCATTTGACTATATTGAAGGAAATGGCACCGACTACTCGACACACCTTGAATATGAGCGAAGAGGAATTTCGTGCCTTTCTTGCTTCAAACATAGCCGCAGTACAGGCTGCGCTACATACCAACAATAACCTTGGATCTAGCAGTACAGGAAATCGTGTAGGATGCACCTACAAAGAATTCACTGCCTGCAAACCTTTGGAATTTGATGGAACCGAAGGACCGATCAGATTGAAACGGTGGACCGAGAAGGTCGAATCGGTGTTTGCCATAAGTAAGTGTACTGAAGAGGACAAAGTGAAGTATGCTACGCATACCTTCACAGGTTCTGCGTTAACATGGTGGAATACCTATCTAGAGCAAGTGGGACAAGATGATGCTTACGCACTACCGTGGTCAGCATTCAAGCACTTGATGAACGAGAAGTACCGTCCCAGAACTGAGGTCAATAAGCTCAAAACAGAACTTAGAGGGTTACGAACCCAAGGATTTGATATTACCACGTACGAAAGACGATTCACAGAATTATGCCTATTGTGTCCGGGAGCGTTCGAAGATGAGGAAGAGAAGATCGACGCATTTGTGAAAGAATTACCGGAAAGAATCCAAGAAGATATAAGTTCACACAAGCCCGCCTCCATACAACAGGCATGTAGAATGGCTCACAAACTAGTGAACCAGATTGAAGAAAGAATTAAAGAACAGACTACTGAAGAGGCCAATGTGAAGCAAGTCAAAAGAAAGTGGGAGGAAAACGGTGATAAGAATCACCAATACAACAACAACAGCAATTACAACAATAATCGCAACAACTATCCTAACAATCGCAACATCAATCGCAACTACAACAAACGGCCCAACAACAACAACAACAACAACAACAGCAACTACAACAATCATCTTAACAACAATAATAACCGCAACAACAACAACAACAATCAGAAGCAGCTATGCCAAAGGTGTGAAAAGTATCACTCGGGGTTCTGCACCAAATTTTGCAACAAGTGTAAAAGAAATGGTCATAGCGCGGCGAAGTGTGAGGTCTACGGACCAGGGGTTAACAGAACGAAAGGAACAAATGGTGTCGGAACAAGTAATGGCGGAGCAAGTAGTGTCGGAGCAAGTTATGCCAATGTAGTTTGTTATAAATGTGGAAAACCGGGCCACATTATTAGAAATTGCTCGAACCAGGAGAACACGAATGGTCAAGGTCGCGGAAGAGTTTTCAATATTAATGCGGCAGAGGCACAGGAAGACCCGGAGCTTGTTACGGGTACGTTTCTTATTGACAATAAATCTGCCTACGTTTTATTTGATTCGGGTGCGGATAGAAGCTATATGAGTAGAGATTTTTGTGCTAAATTAAGTTGTCCATTGACGCCTTTGGATAGTAAATTTTTACTCGAATTAGCAAATGGTAAATTAATTTCAGCAGATAATATATGTCGGAATAGAGAAATTAAACTGGTTAGCGAAACATTTAAGATTGACTTGATACCAGTAGAGTTAGGTAGTTTTGATGTGATAATCGGTATGGACTGGTTGAAAGAAGTGAAAGCAGAGATCGTTTGTTACAAAAATGCAATTCGCATTATACGAGAAAAAGGAAAACCCTTAATGGTGTACGGTGAAAAGGGCAACACGAAGCTACATCTTATTAGTAATTTGAAGGCACAAAAACTAATAAGAAAAGGTTGCTATGCTGTTCTAGCACACGTCGAGAAAGTACAAACTGAAGAAAAGAGCATCAATGATGTTCCCGTCGCAAAAGAATTTCCCAATGTATTTCCGAAAGAATTACCGGGATTACCCCCACATCGATCCGTTGAATTTCAAATAGATCTTGTACCAGGAGCTGCACCAATAGCTCGTGCTCCTTATAGACTCGCACCCAGCGAGATGAAAGAACTGCAAAGCCAACTGCAAAAACTATTAGAACGTGGTTTCATTCGACCAAGCACATCACCATGGGGAGCTCCTGTTTTGTTTGTCAAGAAGAAGGATGGTACATTTAGGTTGTGTATTGACTACAGAGAGTTGAACAAACTTACCATCAAGAACCGCTACCCACTACCGAGAATCGACGATTTATTTGATCAACTACAAGCCTCGTCTGTTTATTCAAAGATTGACTTACGTTCCGGGTATCATCAAATGCGGGTGAAAGAAGATGATATTCCAAAGACTGCTTTCAGAACACGTTACGGTCATTATAAGTTTATGGTCATGCTGTTTGGTTTAACTAATGCACCAGCTGTGTTCATGGATCTTTTGAACCGAGTGTGTGGACCATACCTTGACAAGTTTGTCATTGTTTTCATTGATGACATACTTATTTACTCAAAGAATGACCAAGAACACGGTGAACATTTGAGAAAGGTGTTAGAAGTATTGAGGAAGGAAGAATTGTACGCTAAGTTTTCAAAGTGTGCATTTTGGTTGGAAAAAGTTCAATTCCTCGGTCACATAGTGAACAAAGAAGGTATTAAGGTGGATCCGGCAAAGATAGAAACTGTTGAAAAGTGGGAAACCCCGAAAACTCCGAAACACATACGCCAGTTTTTAGGACTAGCTGGTTACTACAGAAGGTTCATCCAAGACTTATCCAGAATAGCAAAACCCTTGACTGCATTAACGCATAAAGGGAAGAAATTTGAATGGAAGGATGAACAAGAGAAAGCGTTTCAGTTATTGAAGAAAAAGTTAACTACAGCACCTATATTGTCATTACCTGAAGGGAATGATGATTTTGTGATATATTGTGATGCCTCAAAGCAAGGTCTCGGTTGTGTATTAATGCAACGAACGAAAGTAATTGCTTATGCGTCTAGACAATTGAAGATTCACGAACAAAATTATACGACGCATGATTTGGAATTAGGCGCGGTTGTTTTTGCATTAAAGACTTGGAGGCACTACTTATATGGGGTCAAAAGTATTATATATACCGACCACAAAAGTCTTCAACACATATTTAATCAGAAACAACTGAATATGAGGCAGCGTAGGTGGATTGAATTGTTGAATGATTACGACTTTGAGATTCGTTACCACCCGGGGAAGGCAAATGTGGTAGCCGACTCCTTGAGCAGGAAGGACAGAGAACCCATTCGAGTAAAATCTATGAATATAATGATTCACAATAACCTTACTACTCAAATAAAGGAGGCGCAACAAGGAGTTTTAAAAGAGGGAAATATAAAGGATGAAATACCCAAAGGATCAGAGAAGCATCTTAATATTCGGGAAGACGGAACCTGGTATAAGGCTGAAAGAATTTGGGTACCAAAATTTGGAGATATGAGAGAAATGGTACTTAGAGAAGCTCATAAAACCAGATACTCAATACATCCTGGAACAGGGAAGATGTACAAGGATCTTAAGAAACATTTTTGGTGGCCAGGTATGAAAGCCGATATTGCTAAATATGTAGGAGAATGTTTGATGTGTTCTAAGGTCAAAGCTGAACATCAGAAACCATCAGGTCTACTACAACAACCTGAAATCCCAGAATGGAAATGGGAAAACATTACCATGGATTTCATTACTAAATTGCCAAGGACTGCAAGTGATTATGATACTATTTGGGTAATAGTTGATCGTCTCACCAAGTCAGCACACTTCCTGCCAATAAGAGAAGATGACAAGATGGAGAAGTTAGCACGACTGTATTTGAAGGAAGTCGTCTCCAGACATGGAATACCAATCTCTATTATCTCTGATAGGGATGGCAGATTTATTTCAAGATTCTGGCAGACATTACAGCAAGCATTAGGAACTCGTCTAGACATGAGTACTGCCTATCATCCACAAACTGATGGGCAGAGCGAAAGGACGATACAAACGCTTGAAGACATGCTACGAGCATGTGTTATTGATTTCGGAAACAGTTGGGATCGACACCTACCGTTAGCAAAATTTTCCTACAACAACAATTATCATTCTAGTATTGAGATGGCGCCGTTTGAGGCACTTTATGGTAGAAAGTGTAGGTCTCCGATTTGTTGGAATGAAGTGGGGGATAGATAGATTACGGGTCCAGAGTGTAATGACTCGCACTTTTTCGATCATTCTATATTTATAAGATTAATATTTACATAAATTAAACCTTACCAACATGACAAGAAATCCAAATTGTTGAGACTTATGTCTTCGAAAAGAGTTTTACACAACGTTTGACCGTCCAATTTGACCGATGATATCACGAACTATATAACATACGATAATTATACGTTTATGTATATATATGTATTTATATATATTTAACATGATCTAAGGATGTTTAACATCTCATTGGGTACTAATAACAATGAGTTATAAGTATATTTTGAAACTACTAACTTAAGTTTTCAAAACGATAACTATACGTAACGTTCTTCGACATAAATACTTATAACCTATAATACTTATACATGCATCGTATAGATATGTACTTTATCACTTTTAAAGGGCTTACATACATAAAACAATATAAGTATATTTACAAAAGATAGCTATATTTGAATCCTCGTTCCGTTTTCTCAAAGATTTCTACACGTATATCTAGGGTATATGTACCCGTATCATACGCAGCTTCTAGATGTATTTACTATTGGTATATACCAATAAAAATCTGCTCCTTAGCAGCCTTAAATGATTAAGAAACATGTGGAACCAACCATTTGTCAAGTAGCATGAATTATTTAGCAAGAAAACAAAGTTAGGTATCTTTTTTTTCCTTTATAACCTAAAAACGTTTTTATGCATGCACACCATTTCTTCACCCCATTTTCTCATACTTACACTCCCATTTCTCTCTCAAAATACTCTTAACTTCATACTTGATCATCTCCAAGCATTTTCCCCATCATTTAGCTTCAAAAACATCACTTAATCACCATAAGAAAACCCTTACAAAAACACTTCAAGAATCCTTCCAAGAACACAAACTTACTTCCAATCTTTCATCCAATTCCATCACCCTTTTAGTTCTAGGTTCTTACTCCTCTTTTACAGCAACCTTGTCCAAGGAAGTTGAGGTAGTAACTATGTTCATAACCTTATTCGATTCATATATATATAGCTATCTTATTTTGTGGTATAAAATTTTAACAACAAGAACATAGTTTGAAAGTTTTCAAACTTGTTTGCAAACTAAATAGATCCTTCTAACTTAACTTTTAAAATACTTCAAGACCTGTAATATAACTTAATTACATGCTAATTTAACAAGGTATAACTTGGTTTTTCAAAGAACACCTTAAAAACTGTTTTTACGACGTCGGAGTGCAACCGGGGACTGTTTTGGGTTGGATAATTAAAAACCATCTTAAACTTTGAATTGGAAGTTTATCTTCTGGAAAAATGATTTTTAATATGAATATGATAACACATAAAAATTTCATGATTAATTCAAAGTATAAGTATTTTTAGAAAAATAATCATTTAAGGTTGTTTACATAAAGGAAAATGTTTAACTTCATAAGTTTCACTAAAGTTTCACCTATGCCGTGTGATTTTGAATACAAACCAAGGTATTTTCAGTTCATAGTCTTAAAGAGGAACTCGATCCAAGGAGATGGCAAGTTGAATCAACGAAAACGGATTTGTAACGAAGAAACTATGACCGAAACAAAATTGGTTATCCAAGACTTGTTTAACTTCGGGATTAATTGGGAAAAATTAAATAAAATCACATCTTTCTAAGATAACATGATATTTTATATATATGTACTTATAATTCAATTTTATATGGTTCAGGATCACCCGTAAACAATACGAGAAGATTAATCATAAGATCCCATGTTTGTACGCAACACGTCATTTGACAACACCGGTACTTTATGTACGCAACACGTCATTTGACAACACCGGTACCGTGGGTCAAGATTAATCTCGACCAATACATATACGATGGGGTTTTATTTATTTCGTTGGGGGTTTTATTTATTTCATTGCGGGTATATTAAACATCTACAAATGAACCATTAAAATTGAATTACTAACAACGAAATGCTAACTACGGACTAAGGAATTATTCAAAGTATTAAAAGTATAACAAGTATATATATGAGACGTTTGTTTAAAAAGAAAAGGTATTGATATATTATATATGGATAGGTTCGTGATATCAACCGGAAGACCAAGTCAAAAATATATATATCTTCAAGACGAACGTGAGTATATAGTCCCACTTTTAAACTCTAAATATTTCGGGATGAGAATACATGTATTTTATGTTTTACGTTATGGACACAAGTAACTGAAAAATATATTCTACGTTGAGTTGTACCACTAGCATACTTCCCTGTAGCTTGGTAACTAATATTTACAGCGGTATTGTAAACGCGAATCCTGTTGATAGATCTATCGGGCCTGACAACCCCAACCGGACTGGACGACCAGTATTCAACGGTTGCACAGTACTTCGTTTTGTGACTACACTTGGTACGGTGTAGTAAGATTTCATATTAAAGGGAATATGCGACGTGATTAAATGTTAAGTATGGTTACCAAGTGCTCAACCACTTAGAATATTTTTATTAAACTGTTTATATACGAAATCTTGTGGTCTATATATATATATTGCTGCCGGCACTAAACCTATATCTCACCAACTTTATGTTGACCTTTTAAAACATGTCTATTCTCAGGTGATTACTAAAGCTTCCGCTGCATAATGTTGAATTTGAGCAGGATCTTGCGTACGCATATTTGTGTCAAAAATAAAACTGCATACCCGAGGATCTGTGTTGTAAAATATGCTAGAAACCGTGTTGTTATCATTATATGTAAAGTTTGTAAGTCGAAGATTATCGCTAAACGATAATCATTTTTATGTTGTCCAAAGCTTGTAACAAAAATAAGAATCATGGTTTGTAATGTATAATATATGCAGTTTTTCTTTTAAAAATGTCGCATATAGAGGTCAATACCTCGCAATGAAATCATACGTTATTTAACACGTTCTTATGGTTAAGGACGGGTTATGACATGTGGTATCAGAGCGGTGGTCTTAGCGAACCAGGTTTGCATTAGTGTGTCTAACCGATAAGTCATTAGGATACATTAGTAAGTCTGGACTTTGACCGGGTCTGATTTAAAAACCATTGCTTATCATTGTTGGTTAAAATTTATATGTAAATATTATGTAGTACTAATGGGTTAGTTGTTGTATGATAGATGTCGGGCTCAAAACTTGTTATCACATTCAGCGACTCCGAACCAGAATCTTCAGATGGTGTTCCAGTCATTAACCTATCCGATGACGAAAATGATATCTTTGGGGAAGACTCACAAATTCCGGATGAACCAACTATAGAGAACCCGGAAAGTGAACCCGAGGAGGAAAGTGAACCCGAGGAGGAAAGTGAACCCGAGGAGGAAAGTGAACCCGAGGAAGAAATACAGGAAATTACAAAAGACGAGTTCGAACTAGGAAAGAAACGAAAGGCTAATGAATTAGAAAATTCAAATCCTGAGTTTAATAAGGATGATGTGGCACCAACTCCACTAGACACTACCACCCCTATTCCCGCTATTCCTATTCGTTCTATCCCGGCATCCAGTTCTTCAGTCCCACAGCCAAAATATAGGCAGACAGCCAGGATAAGCGTTAAGCGATTCTTTGAACCTAAACGTCCTAGAAAATAGACCAAACGATGCGCTGCCGTATTAAACCATGGGATCATATAATGTTTTGTATAATATTATTAGTGTGGTTTGCTTAATGTTCGATGTAAGATAAGCATATGTAAAATAGTGAAGTGTTAAATGCAATAATTTTCCATGGTTAAGTATTATTTAGATGGTAGTAATTGATTCTGTACTAAGCTATTAAGTATGGACATTAACAGGTAGGTACTACCCTAGATATAATTATAAAACGCTAATAAGAAGAAAAGGCTTTTATAATAATACCTGGTTCATATTATTAATAAGCTATAATGTACTGTAAATATACACTACATCTATAATATTCCATGTGAATAATTATTTTCTTTTCATTCTTATAGAAGAATATGGCGCGATTGAACCGAATGACTGAACAAGAAATCCAGGAACTCATCAATCAACGAGTGAACGACAGAATGTTATGGGTCGAGGCTGCAAGAGGTGCTGCAGTTAACCCAAATCCTCGTGTGGGGTGCACTTACAAAACTTTTCAAGCTTGCAAGCCCTCATCATTCAGTGGAACAGAAGGACCGATCGGTTTAACCCGATGGATAGAAAAGATGGAGACTGTGTTTAAAATCAGTGGTTGTGTTGAAAAGGACATGACCAAGTATGCATCATGCACTTTACAAGATAGTGCACTCACGTGGTGGAAAAATTATGTGAAGGCTGTAGGAGGAGATGTAGCTTATGATACTCCATGGGAAGAATTCAAAACAATGTTAATCAACGAATATTGTCTAAGGAACGAGGTTAGGAAGTTGGAAGATGAATTACGAAGTCTGAAGGTTGTTGGTACTGAAATCACCAACTACAATCAGCGATTCATGGAATTAGTTTTGCTATGTCCTGAATTGGTTCCAACCGAAGAACGGAAGATTAAAATGTACAAAGATGGTTTGCCCAAAAAGGTCAAGGCAAACGTTACAGCATCGAAACCTAAGACAATTCATGAAGCTATAACCATGGCAAACGAGCTAATGGATCAGGTCATCATGGATAAGAAAGTATCCAATACTGATGTGAAGGTATCAGGTAACAAAAGAAAGTGGAATGGAAATTATGATCGAGGTAACCAACAACAATCTTTTAAGAAACAAGAAATCACGCAAGGTGCGGGTAGTGGTTTAAGCTTTGGTTATAAAGGACAAAATCCTTTATGCAACCGACGCCACAAACATCACTCTGGTTACTGTAATGTGGTATGCAACAAATGTAATCGAAAGGGTCATCTTGCTGAAGATTGTAGGGCTCTCGTTATAAATACAAATGGTACCAAGACTCCTGCCACCAATGCAAATAGAACTGCTTTGGCTACCATTACTTGTTATGGGTGTGGAAAACAAGGTCACTATAAGAGCCAGTGCCCGAATCCAGAGAAAAATATCGGACCTGCACGAGGGAGAGCATTTGTTATTAATGCTAGAGAGGCGTGTGAAGACCCGGAGCTTGTTACGGGTACGTTTACCATTAATAACTTATCCGCATCTATTATATTTGATACTGGTGCTGATAGAAGTTACGTGTGTAGAGACTTTCACGCTAAATTGAATTGTTCATCATTACCTCTAGATGCTAAGTACATGATTGAGTTAGCTAATGGTAAACTAATTAAAGCCGATAAAATTTGCCGTGATTGTAAAATAAATTTAGCCGGAGAAACATTTAAGATTGATTTGATACCCGTAGAATTAGGTAGTTTTGATGTAATAGTCGGCATGGACTGGATGTCCAAAATAGGAGCCGAAGTTGTGTGCGCCAAGAAGGCAATTCGCATTCCTCGTAAGAATAAAACGCCAGTAATGATTTATGGAGAGAAGGGTAACTCAAAGCTAAAACTCATTAGTTATTTGAAAGCTCAAAAGTGCTTGAAGAAAGGGTGCTATGCTATCTTAGCACATGTTAATAAAGTCGAAAAGAAAGAAAAAGAGAAGTGCATCAATGACGTGCCTGTGGCAAGAGATTTTCCTGAAGTATTTCTGGAAGAGTTGCCGGGATTACCTCCATTTAGATCTGTAGAATTTCAAATAGATCTTGTACCAGGAGCTGCACCGGTTGCCCGTGCTCCATATAGACTTGCACCGTCCGAGTTAAAAGAACTTCAGAGTCAGTTAAAAGAATTACTGGATCGTGGATTCATACGACCAAGTACTTCACCGTGGGGAGCTCCAATTTTATTCGTCAAGAAGAAAGACGGATCTTTCCGAATGTGTATAGATTATCGTGAATTAAATAAGTTAACTATCAAGAATCGGTATCCACTACCGAGAATTGACGACTTATTTGATCAACTCCAAGGATCATGTGTGTACTCGAAAATTGACCTAAGATCGGGCTATCATCAATTACGTGTCAAAGAAGAAGATATACCGAAAACTGCTTTTCGGACACGCTACGGTCATTACGAATTTTTGGTTATGCCGTTTGGATTGACGAATGCACCAGCTGTATTCATGGACCTCATGAATCGAGATTGTAGTCCATATTTAGATAAGTTTGTTATCGTTTTCATTGATGATATTCTTATCTATTCCAAGAGTGAGCAAGAGCATGAGCAGCATGTAAGGTTGATATTAGAGTTGTTAAGAAAAGAACAGCTATATGCTAAATTTTCTAAATGTGCTTTCTGGTTGAAAGAAGTGCAATTTCTTGGCCACGTTGTTAGTAGCAAAGGAATTCAGGTTGATCCAGCAAAAATTGAAGCCATTGAAAAATGGGAGACTCCTAAGACACCAACGCAGATACGCCAATTTTTAGGTTTAGCCGGTTATTATAGAAGGTTTATTCAAGATTTTTCCCGAATAGCTAAGCCGTTGACAGCATTAACGCAAAAAGGGAAGAAATACGAATAGACCTCGGAGCAGGAGAACGCATTTCAATTACTGAAGAAGAAGTTAACTACGGCGCCTATTTTATCGTTACCTGAAGGGAACGATGATTTTGAAATATATTGTGACGCTTCGCGACAAGGTTTTGGTTGTGTTCTTATGCAACGAAAGAAAGTTATTGCATACGCATCTCGACAATTGAAGATTCACGAGCGGAATTATACGACGCATGATCTAGAACTGGGAGCAGTCGTGTTTGCGTTAAAGATATGGAGACACTACTCATATGGGGTTAGATGCACTGTGTTTACTGATCATAAAAGTCTTCAACATATTTTCGATCAGAAACAGCTGAACATGAGGCAACGTAGGTGGGTCGAGCTGATAAACGACTACGATTGTGAGATTCGCTATCATCCCGGGAAAGCGAATGTAGTGGCTGACGCATTAAGCAGAAAGGAACGAGAACCAATTCGAGTACGAGCGATGAACATAAAAATTCGCATGAATCTCAACTCACAAATCAAAGAAGTTCAACGAGAAGCACTTACTAAAGAAAATATAGGAAATGAAATAATGAAGAAGTATGAGAAGCAACTCGTTATGCGGGAAGATGGAATTCGATATTTTGCAAATCGTATTTGGGTACCGAAGTTGGGTGGATTAAGGAAGTTGATATTGAACGAGGCACATAAGACAAGATATTCGATACATCCTGGAGTTGGAAAGATGTACCAAGATCTTAAGACGCATTATTGGTGGCCTAATTTGAAGGCAGACGTTGCAACATATGTTGGGGAATGTTTAACTTGTTCCAAAGTCAAAGCAGAACACCAGAAGCCGTCAGGGTTACTTCAACAACCAGAAATTCCAGAATGGAAATGGGACGGTATTACCATGGATTTCATCACGAAGTTACCAAAGACTGCCTGGGGATACGACACCATTTGGGTAATTGTTGATCGTCTTACCAAATCTGCACATTTCTTGCCTATAAAGGAAACAGATAGAATGGATAAATTATTACGATTATATATAAAGGAAATAGTTTCAAGGCATGGAATACCTATTTCCATTATATCTGATCGTGATAGTAGATTTACCTCAAAGTTCTGGCAATCACTACAGGAGGCACTAGGAACTCGTTTGGATATGAGTACCGCATATCATCCGCAAATGGACGGGCAGAGTGAAAGAACAATTCAGACTCTTGAAGACATGCTCAGGGCATGTGTGATCGATTTTGGAAACGGATGGGATAAGTATCTACCATTAGCAGAATTCTCGTATAATAATAGTTATCATGCGAGCATTAAAGCTGCACCATTCGAAGCATTGTACGGAAGGAAGTGTAGATCTCCTATCTGTTGGAATGAAGTAGGAGATCGACAATTAACTGGTCCCGAGATCATACATGAAACTACTGAAAAGATAGTACAAATCAAAGAGAGATTGAAAACAGCCCGTAGTCGCCAAAAGAGCTACGCCGATGTCCGAAGGAAACCATTAGAGTTTCAGATCGGTGACATGGTTATGCTAAAGGTGTCACCTTGGAAAGGTGTAATACGTTTCGGTAAAAGAGGTAAACTGAACCCAAGATATGTAGGCCCGTTCAAGATCATCGAACGCATTGGACCGGTAGCTTATCGACTCGAGTTACCGCAACAACTCGCCGGAGTACATAATACCTTTCACGTCTCGAACCTTAAGAAGTGTCTTGCAAAGGAAGACCTCACCATTCCTCTTGAAGAAATCCATGTCGACGAGAAACTACAATTCATCGAAGAACCAATCGAAATCATGGATCGTGAAGTTAAACGGCTCAAGCAGAGCAACATACCGATCGTTAAGGTTCGTTGGAATGCTCGAAGGGGTCCCGAGTTTACTTGGGAACGAGAGGATCAAATGAAACAAAAGTATCCACACTTGTTTCCCGATGACGCAAAATAGGTACAATTTTAAAATTTCGGGACGAAATTTATTTAACGGGTAGGTACTGTAATGACTCGCACTTTTTCGATCATTCTATATTTATAAGATTAATATTTACATAAATTAAACCTTACCAACATGACAAGCAATCCAAATTGTTGAGACTTATGTCTTCGAAAAGAGTTTTACACAACGTTTGACCGTCCAATTTGACCGATGATATCACGAACTATATAACATACGATAATTATACGTTTATGTATATATATGTATTTATATATATTTAACATGATCTAAGGATGTTTAACATCTCATTGGGTACTAATAACAATGAGTTATAAGTATATTTTGAAACTACTAACTTAAGTTTTCAAAATGATAACTATACGTAACGTTCTTCGACATAAATACTTATAACCTATAATACGTATACATGCATCATATAGATATGTACTTTATCACTTTTAAAGGGCTTACATACATAAAACAATATAAGTATATTTACAAAAGATAGCTATATTTGAATCCTCGTTCCGTTTTCTCAAAGATTTCTACACGTATATCTAGGGTATATGTACCCGTATCATACGCAGCTTCTAGATGTATTTACTATTGGTATATACCAATAAAAATCTGCTCCTTAGCAGCCTTAAATGATTCAGAAACATGTGGAACCAACCATTTGTCAAGTAGCATGAATTATTTAGCAAGAAAACAAAGTTAGGTATCTTTTTTTTCCTTTATAACCTAAAAACGTTTTTATGCATGCACACCATTTCTTCACCCCATTTTCTCATACTTACACTCCCATTTCTCTCTCAAAATACTCTTAACTTCATACTTGATCATCTTCAAGCATTTTCCCCATCATTTAGCTTCAAAAACATCACTTAATCACCATAAGAAAACCCTTACAAAAACACTTCAAGAATCCTTCCAAGAACACAAACTTACTTCCAATCTTTCATCCAATTCCATCACCCTTTTAGTTCTAGGTTCTTACTCCTCTTTTACAGCAACCTTGTCCAAGGAACTTGAGGTAGTAACTATGTTCATAACCTTATTCGATTCATATATATATAGCTATCTTATTTTGTGGTATAAAATTTTAACAACAAGAACATAGTTTGAAAGTTTTCAAACTTGTTTGCAAACTAAATAGATCCTTCTAACTTAACTTTTAAAATACTTCAAGACCTGTAATATAACTTAATTACATGCTAATTTAACAAGGTATAACTTGGTTTTTCAAAGAACACCTTAAAAACTGTTTTTACGACGTCGGAGTGCAACCGGGGACTGTTTTGGGTTGGATAATTAAAAACCATCTTAAACTTTGAATTGGAAGTTTATCTTCTGGAAAAATGATTTTTAATATGAATATGATAACACATAAAAATTTCATGATTAATTCAAAGTATAAGTATTTTTAGAAAAATAATCATTTAAGGTTGTTTACATAAAGGAAAATGTTTAACTTCATAAGTTTCACTAAAGTTTCACCTATGCCGTGTGATTTTGAATACAAACCAAGGTATTTTCAGTTCATAGTCTTAAAGAGGAACTCGATCCAAGGAGATGGAAAGTTGAATCAACGAAAACGGATTTGTAACGAAGAAACTATGACCGAAACAAAATTGGTTATCCAAGACTTGTTTAACTTCGGGATTAATTGGGAAAAATTAAATAAAATCACATCTTTCTAAGATAACATGATATTTTATATATATGTACTTATAATTCAATTTTATATGGTTCAGGATCACCCGTAAACAATACGAGAAGATTAATCATAAGATCCCATGTTTGTACGCAACACGTCATTTGACAACACCGGTACTTTATGTACGCAACACGTCATTTGACAACACCGGTACCGTGGGTCAAGATTAATCTCGACCAATACATATACGATGGGGTTTTATTTATTTCGTTGGGGGTTTTATTTATTTCATTGCGGGTATATTAAACATCTACAAATGAACCATTAAAATTGAATTACTAACAACGAAATGCTAACTACGGACTAAGGAATTATTCAAAGTATTAAAAGTATAACAAGTATATATATGAGACGTTTGTTTAAAAAGAAAAGGTATTGATATATTATATATGGATAGGTTCGTGATATCAACCGGAAGACCAAGTCAAAAATATATATATCTTCAAGACGAACGTGAGTATATAGTCCCACTTTTAAACTCTAAATATTTCGGGATGAGAATACATGTATTTTATGTTTTACGTTATGGACACAAGTAACTGAAAAATATATTCTACGTTGAGTTGTACCACTAGCATACTTCCCTGTAGCTTGGTAACTAATATTTACAGCGGTATTGTAAACGCGAATCCTGTTGATAGATCTATCGGGCCTCCGGACTGGACGACCAGTATTCAACGGTTGCACAGTACTTCGTTTTGTGACTACACTTGGTACGGTGTAGTAAGATTTCATATTAAAGGGAATATGCGACGTGATTAAATGTTAAGTATGGTTACCAAGTGCTCAACCACTTAGAATATTTTTATTAAACTGTTTATATACGAAATCTTGTGGTCTATATATATATATTGCTGCCGGCACTAAACCTATATCTCACCAACTTTATGTTGACCTTTTAAAACATGTCTATTCTCAGGTGATTACTAAAGCTTCCGCTGCATAATGTTGAATTTGAGCAGGATCTTGCGTACGCATATTTGTGTCAAAAATAAAACTGCATACCCGAGGATCTGTGTTGTAAAATATGCTAGAAACCGTGTTGTTATCATTATATATAAAGTTTGTAAGTCGAAGATTATCGCTAAACGATAATCATTTTTATGTTGTCCAAAGCTTGTAACAAAAATAAGAATCATGGTTTGTAATGTATAATATATGCAGTTTTTCTTTTAAAAATGTCGCATATAGAGGTCAATACCTCGCAATGAAATCATACGTTATTTAACACGTTCTTATGGTTAAGGACGGGTTATGACACAGATATAATACAAGAAACTACCGAGAAAATCATCCAAATTCAACAAAGATTGAAAATCACCCAGAGTCGACAAAAGAGCTACGCGGATAGTAAAAGAAAAGATATAGAGTTTGAAATTGGAGAAATGGTCATGCTTAAGGTTTCACCTTGGAAAGGCGTTGTTAGATTTGGTAAACGGGGGAAACTAAATCCAAGGTACATTGGACCATTCAAGATTATAGATCGTGTCGGACCAGTAGCTTACCAACTGGAGCTACCTCAACAACTCGTGGCTGTACATAAAACTTTTCACGTCTCAAATTTGAAGAAATGTTTTGCTAAAGAAGATCTCACTATTCCGTTGGACGAAATCCAAATCAATGAAAAACTTCAATTCATTGAAGAACCTGTCGAAATAATGGATCGTGAGGTTAAGAGACTTAAACAAAACAAGATACCGATTGTTAAGGTTCGATGGAATGCTCGTAGAGGACCCGAGTTCACCTGGGAGCGTGAAGATCAGATGAAGAAGAAATACCCGCATTTATTTCCAGAAGATACGTCAACACCTCCAACTGCTTAAAATTTCGGGATGAAATTTATTTAACGGGTAGGTACTGTAGTGACCCGAACTTTTCCATGTTTATATATATATTAAATGAAATTGTTATTTACATGATTAAGTGTTTCCAACATGTTAAGCAATCAAACTTGTTAAGACTTGATTAATTGAAATAAGTTTCATATAGACAATTGACCACCCAAGTTGACCAGTGATTCACGAACGTTGAAACTTGTAAAAACTATACGATGACATATATATGGTTATATATATAGTTAACATGATTTTATTATAAGTATGTATCTCATTAGGTATTTTAACAATGAGTTATATACATAAAAATGGGACTATTAATTTAAGAAACTCGAAAACGATATATATAACGATTATCGTTATAACAACGTCTTACTAGGTACATATGAATCATATTAAGATATTGATACACTTGGTTAATTATGTTAAATGATAAGTAAATATATTATTAAGTGTATTAACAATGAAATACATATGTAAAAAATAAGACTACTAACTTAATGATTTCGAAACGAGACATATATGTAACGATTATCGTTGTAACGACATTTAACTGTATATATATCATACTAAGATATATTATATATCATAATATCATGATAATATAACAATTTAACATCTCATTTGTTATAATAAATAATGGGTTAACAACATTCAACAAGATCGTTAACCTAAAGGTTTCAAAACAACATTTACATGTAACGACTAACGATGACTTAACGACTCAGTTAAAATGTATATACATGTAGTATTTTAATATGTATTCATACACTTTTGAAAGACTTCAAGACACTTATCAAAATACTTCTACTTAACAAAAATGCTTACAATTACATCCTCGTTCAGTTTCATCAACAATTCTACTCGTATGCACCCGTATTCGTACTCGTACAATACACAGCTTTTAGATGTATGTACTATTAGTATATACACTAAAATGATCAGCTCTTAGCAGCCCATGTGAGTCACCTAACACATGTGGGAACCATCATTTGGCAACTAGCATAAAATATCTCATAAAATTACAAAAATATGAGTAATCATTCATGACTTATTTACATGAAAACAAAATTACATATCCTTTATATCTAATCCATACACCAACGACCAAAAACACCTACAAACACTTTCATTCTTCAATTTTCTTCATCTAATTTATCTCTCTCAAGTTCTATCTTCAAGTTCTAAGTGTTCTTCATAAATTCCAAAAGTTCTAGTTTCATAAAATCAAGAATACTTCCAAGATTGCAAGTTTACTTCCAAGTTTTCTAAATCCATTCCAAGTAATCATCCAAGATCAAGAAACCTTTGTTACTTACAGTAGGTTATCTTTCTAATACAAGGTAATAATCATATTCAAACTTTAATTCAATTTCTATAACTATAACAATCTTATTTCGAGTGGAAATCTTACTTGAAATTGTTTTCGTGTCATGATTCTGCTTCAAGAACTTTCAAGCCATCCAAGGATCCTTTGAAGCTAGATCTATTTTTCTTATTTCCAGTAGGTTTATCCAAGGAACTTGAGGTAGTAATGATGTTCATAACATCATTGTATTCATACATATAAAGCTATCTTATTCGAAGGTTTAAACTTGTAATCACTAGAACATAGTTTAGTTAATTCTAAACTTGTTCGCAAATAAAAGTTAATCCTTCTAACTTGACTTTTAAAATCAACTAAACACATGTTCTATATCTATATGATATGCTAACTTAATGATTTAAAACCTGGAAACACGAAAAACACCGTAAAACCGGATTTACGCCGTCGTAGTAACACCGCGGGCTGTTTTGGGTTAGTTAATTAAAAACTATGATAAACTTTGATTTAAAAGTTGTTATTCTGGGAAAATGATTTTTATTATGAACATGAAACTATATCCAAAAATTATGGTTAAACTCAAAGTGGAAGTATGTTTTCTAAAATGGTCATCTAGACGTCGTTCTTTCGACTGAAATGACTACCTTTACAAAAACGACTTGTAACTTATTTTTCTGACTATAAACCTATAATTTTTCTATTTAGATTCATAAAATAGAGTTCAATATGAAACCATAGCAATTTGATTCACTCAAAACGGATTTAAAATGAAGAAGTTATGGGTAAAACAAGATTGGATAATTTTTCTCATTTTAGCTACGTGAAAATTGGTAACAAATCTATTCCAACCATAACTTAATCAACTTGTATTGTATATTATGTAATCTTGAGATACCATAGACACGTATATAATGTTTCGACCTATCATGTTGACACATCTATATATATTTCGGAACAACCATAGACACTCTATATGTGAATGTTGGAGTTAGCTATACAGGGTTGAGGTTGATTCCAAAATATATATAGTTTGAGTTGTGATCAATACTGAGATACGTATACACTGGGTCATGGATTGATTCAAAATAATATTTATCGATTTATTTCTGTACATCTAACTGTGGACAACTAGTTGTAGGTTACTAACGAGGACAGCTGACTTAATAAACTTAAAACATCAAATTATATTAAAAGTGTTGTAAATATATTTTGAACATACTTTGATATATATATGTATATATTGTTATAGGTTCGTGAATCAACCAGTGGCCAAGTCTTACTTCCCGACGAAGTAAAAATCTGTGAAAGTGAGTTATAGTTCCACTTTTAAAATCTAACATTTTTGGGATGAGAATACATGCAGGTTTTATAAATGATTTACAAAATAGACACAAGTACGTGAAACTACATTCTATGGTTGAATTATCGAAATCGAATATGCCCCTTTTTATTAAGTCTGGTAATCTAAGAATTAGGGAACAGACACCCTAATTGACGCGAATCCTAAAGATAGATCTATTGGGCCTAACAAACCCCATCCAAAGTACCGGATGCTTTAGTACTTCGAAATTTATATCATATCCGAAGGGTGTCCCGGAATGATGGGGATATTCTTAAATATGCATCTTGTTAATGTCGGTTACCAGGTGTTCACCATATGAATACTTTTTATCTCTATGTATGGGATGTGTATTGAAATATGAAATCTTGTGGTCTATTGTTACGATTTGATATATATAGGTTAAACCTATAACTCACCAACATTTTTGTTGACGTTTAAAGCATGTTTATTCTCAGGTGAATACTAAGAGCTTCCGTTGTTGCATACTAAAATAAGGACAAGATTTGGAGTCCATGTTTGTATGATATTGTGTAAAAACTGCATTCAAGAAACTGATTTCGATGTAACATATTTGTATTGTAAACCATTATGTAATGGTCGTGTGTAAACAGGATATTTTAGATTATCATTATTTGATAATCTACGTAAAGCTTTTTAAACCTTTATTTATGAAATAAAGGTTATGGTTTGTTTTAAAAATGAATGCAGTCTTTGAAAAACGTCTCATATAGAGGTCAAAACCTCGCAACGAAATCAATTAATATGGAACGTTTTTAATCAATAAGAACGGGACATTTCATAGGGTGGCACCTTAACACCACGGCACATCACCCCGAGTGGCATCTTAACACCTCGATGCATCACTCATTAATTTACGGAGTGGTGTCTTAACACCTCGACACTACACTCCTAGGTGGCATCTTAACACCTCGATGCTACACCCGAGTGGCATCTTAACACCTCAAAGTCTTGTGAAAAGATACCCGAGCTTGCAAGACCTCAAAGTAACGTACCTATCATATTATACACATCATCAATCGCAAACTCAAGTCGCTTAACCAAACCCTTTCACCATTCTAAGCCATTTTGACCCAAGGTGCAATTTCAACCCATTTGCACCCTTAACCCTAAATTGGGTCAACACACACTAAAACCCTAATCATTCGTCAAGATGGGTTTAAAACACACTTAGGTCACAAGGCTAACTCGTTTTCATACTTGCTAGGCCACTTAGGTCATTAAAGACTCATTTGACCCATTTCAAAGTCAACACACCCATTTGGGTCATCCATACCCAATAACACCCATTTACATATTATAAAAGTGTTCTAGCCACCAACTAACCAAATTTAAGACTCAAAAGTCCAATTAACACATTCGAACTATAGGTTAGTCATCAATGAGTCTTCATAACCCATAATCACCCAAAATCCCCAAAATACTAACAAAATGGGTCTTTGGTTCATCACTAGCCCAAAACCTAACCCTTAAAGCAATTAAAGTAAGAAATTGGGTTTTATAACTTACCAACACAATCACCACGTAGCTATCGACTAGATGAACGACTTTAAAACTTGCACCAAGACCCGATTCAACCTCTTTCACCCTTTAATGGAGCTTTCTCTCTCAAGGGTTACACTCTCTCTCTAGAGTTTAATTGGAGAAGATAAGGTTGTTGGGAATGGAGTGAATGAAGCTCCAAAACTGATCCAAGGCATTAAATTCGGGCTCCAATGTGTTTTGACCAAAATGCCCTCAAAATATCTATTTTAAAAGAAGAGGAGAATCTGTCGCAGACAGATGGCGCGGCGCGCCACCAGGCAGCGCGGCGCGCGACACCTCCAGTTCAGCTTCTTTCTTGCTTTTAAATATATACAACCAAAACCCCACAACTTGAATAACTTATACACACATATGTACAATAAAATATTCGGGTCTTACACGCTGCTTTTATGTTTGACGAAATAGACATAAGTACTTAAAATATATTCTACGTTGAGTTGTACCACCTTGCATATCTTCCCTAATAGCTTGGTAACTATTATTTACATGTTGGAAGAACATGTAAGCGCGAATCCTATTGATAGATCTATCGGGTTTGACCACCCCAACCGGGCTAGTCGCTCTAGTATCGTAAACGGTTGCATAGTACTTCGTTTTTACTACACTTGGTACAGTGTAGGGAGATTTCATAATAAAGGGAATATGCCACATTAATTGTTAAGTATGGTTACCAAAGCGCTCAACAACTTATAGAATACTTTTATACACTTGCGAGTGTACAAATATTTATGAAACTGAAATCTTGTGGTCTATCAAAATTACTGAATTTTATGATTGTATATGATAAACCTATGAACTCACCAACCTTTTGGTTGACACTTTTAAGCATGTTTATTCTCAGGTACGTATTTAGTCTTCCGCTGTGCATTTTCTCAATTGAAAGATATTATTTGGAGTCATTCATGGAATATTTAGGTCAGTACCTCGCAATAGGACCAGATGTTGAAGACTTCGTCCAGGAGGATTAGGACGGGTCGTTACATTACCGGGTGCTCAAACTTATAGAATCTTTTTATATTTTAAAGATGCCGGCAAAGCATGCAAACAAACAAATCTTGTGGTCTATACTCTACACTTTATACTACTTAAAACTATGATTCACTCAACCTTTGTGTTGACCTTTTTACATGTTTATTCTCAGGTAATTAGGAAATGCTTTCGCTCTAACTAGGAAGGCAGTAGAGGTCATGCATTTGGAAATGAAGATTTGTTTAAACTTTGATAGTGGCATTATGTCTTTTCATTTTAAATACATTTGCTTTTGATTAGTACTTTGTTGGTTTTCTTTAAGTATTGTAAACGCTTGGTTTTTGAATAAAATGCTACTATTGCTTTTAAAACGTTGCATATAGCTTGCATCGATCAGACTTGGACCTCTGGTAATACAGCACGTCAATGCCACATTTTGACGGGGTATTACAGATAAAGACCATGATATAAGGTACCTTTAAGGTACCGACGAATGTGCTTAAGTGCATTAAGGTGCGGTTCACGAGGATCATGCATGTGAAAGCATAGCTGCTAAACTACAAATGAAATATCTTGACTTGTAAAAGTGAGATATTGCAACGCATCCACAAGACTGCGGTACTGAGTCGGATTAGCAATCGGAGTACTAGTAGTGGGGAGTTTGGACGTAATGTCTGCACGGGTGTTACACGGGTTGCAGGTAAGCATGTCAGCACGACCAAGGATCTCACGGAGAAAGGGGGTTTGTGATAAAATCAACCCTAAGGTAATACAAGAAGCTGCAATCCCAAGTAAGTACGTGAGGAGAGACGTGTCAGGTTTGCTACTTACAAAGCCTAAAGAGGCGATGTAAATGGAAAAAACGGTGATACCACGCTCGAGGGGCTTGCTTTAGCCCATACAGAGCTTTACGCAAGCCACAAACATGATACAGAACGGAGTTCACATATCCTGGAGGTTGTTTCATAAAACTTCCTCTGAAAGGTCACTATTCATGAAAGCATTCTTGACATCCATCTGTTGAATAGGACGTCGTCTACACATGGCTATACTTAGGACGGTACGGATAGTGACGAGTTTTACAACAGAACTAAACGTTTCATCAAAGTCAAGTCCAGGTTGCGGTGAAAATCCTTGCGCAACAAGGTGACCCTTGTACCTATCAACAGGATAGGTTGTTCGTTATTGTGATTAATTGGTTAGGGCTTCTTTTGCTTTTTTTTTTTTTTGTTGCAAAAATGGTTGTTTTCTAGGTGTTATTGGGTTCCCCCAATTCCGGCTAAGTTCTGGTCGGTGGTGTTCGCCAGCAACATCCTTTCCTTTTATTCTTCCTTGGCGTCCTTAGCTTCCATTTTTCCAGTCTTCCGGTCTTGGCTTCCATTTGATTCCTTTCCTCGCCTTTTTCTGATTACTTGGTTATGGATTTGCACGGTCTACCCTCCACGACGTTGATTCTTTTTGGGCGGTTGGTTCTCGACATAGTTGATGGGGCTAGGTTTTCAGGGGAGTTTTCTCGGTAGTTTCTCGACCACGCATAGGTGGATATTCGTCTGGCTGGTCTTCTAATTGGTCCATTTTAATGGTTGGTGCTTCTGGGTTTTTGGCTTTCGAGAATTTTTTTGTTTATCTGGTTACAGTCTCATGGAGGGTGTGGCTTCGTGGCCATGTCCGGGTGGGTCAGTTGATTGTGAGATTCTGGGGACTTTCATTTTGCGAGGCTCGGTTGGCTCTAGTTGTTCTGATGATTTGATGACGGTTGTTGGTTACTATATATTTTAAAGATTAGTTATGTTGGTTGGGTAATGTTCAGTTTGTATGTTTGTGGTGAATAGTGGTGATTGTATCGTATCGTGCTGTGCAATGTGGCGTTCAATAGAATGTTATGTAGGGTCAATGAAATCGCGCGATCAGTCACATATGTAACTCATGGAACATAACTTTTTATATGAAAAGAGTTTTCAACTTTTTATATGAAAAGAGTTTTCTTTTGCTGCAGATTATACAAATCAAACCCAAAGCCCATTCTTACTACGGTACAGATAATAAAAGAATCGTAAAAATTGCTACAAATATAAGCCAACAGAGCAAGTTCTCTTCCAAATGATGTCAAACCCAAAGCCCATTCTTACTACGGTACAGATAATAAAAGAATCGTAAAAATTGCTACAAATATAAGCCAACAGAGCAAGTTCTCTTCCAAATGATGGACTTTTCAAAGCCATATTCACTGCAAACAAACAATATATCTTGACATTTTGCAAGAACAAGTTGCATGTCAAATGCCAAATACAATGATTGTTTTGGTATACAGTTCCACTAATATTTTAAACAAGCTTATTCTTGCATTCTGTAGTCTTTTTAAGTTCTTGTTCTACAGCAAGTTAGCAATGAAAGAAGAAAGTTCTATGGTCCAAAACCTCGATACAAATAAACTGTATGGATAGGATACTTTCGTGTGAGTAACAAGATTTTAACTCATTGACCTGTTGCTCCTACCTCTCATTTTATGATAGTCTCAAGCTAACTAACACCTCACTCTCCAACTTATCAAAGACGGCATAGATATGCTTGATTAACTGCCAACAAAGCTCCCATACTTAAATAGACAACATATTCCATGTTATGATTACACTAGACATCATGTCCATAAAGGTGGGATACAAACGGGTAAACGGATAAGGTTTGAACCTGAGACCTTTTGTAAGGATATAAGGACCTCCACTACTAGGCACTCTTGGGACGGTTCCATAAAGGTGGACACAATTGCTCTTTAATGGGTCGATTTTTGGGTTTCTTCTAGCAGTTCAAATAAAAAGGTTAACACAAATGGGAACGGGTTAAATAGGTCAAAGGTGCTCTGACAAAGTATGCTTATAATGCAAACAACCTGCTAAATCGCCTTTTCAAGATTCAGATTGATTGGATACCAAATTTTAACTTATGTAATCATGTTTAACACTTCAATCATTTACAAATTACAAAAGAAAAAAAGGTAGACGATAGACACTGACTACAATGCTAGAAGAAACCCATTTCAGCCCATACCTGTTTTGACTCGATACCCGACCCATCTTGCCACCTCTACATGTGCTTGCAGTAGGTTCTAAAATATACAAGGGGGACTCTAATACTACGTTTGTTAATGCGGTACGCACAACCACGACACCCCCATATGCTATTGTACATAGTTTTTATAACAGTATTATCAATTCAAGAAATCCATTTAGTTAAATACTGATACAAGCAGACACAATATATAAAAGAAAGAGTGCGCATTCAAAGAAGGAAATGCCAACATGAAACGCATTGGTTTTAACTGAATATACAGAGAACATAAAGAAAATGATCATGAACATACTATATGATATCAAACATTAATGGTGTCAAACAATATACTGCAACGTTTTAAGGAAGTATAAGTATATCTGTATAATGGTACATACTACATACAATATACTCTAACCTTATACAGAAGCGAGTTCAATCAATTATCCTTCACAGCTTTCAGTGGTCTTACTTCAAAACCGCCACTCTCTTTTTTTTCAAGTGAATATGGCATATAAGTCCCAAGAATTTTATCCCAAAAAACAAAAAACGGCTGCGAGTAGTTGTATTTAGTACCATAAAGCTGGTGATGTACATCATGATAAGCGGAATTATTCCGAAAAAAGATATGAAAAAGATTCCCGGGAAGCCATAATCCACAATGATCATCAACGGTTTTGATTGTAGCAAACGAGAAAAAGAAGATAGAGGCTCGAGGTGACATGCCTGATAACAGGAAGGCAAGGGCCCCACCAATTGTGTCCAAAAGAAGACCCTCTAACGGATGGTTGTAAAGAGCTCCAAAAGCGTACGGGACAATGAGTCGGTGATGTAATGAATGGATGTGGCGGTACATGAACTTGTTTTGATGCATGAGCCGATGCATAAAATACTGCCACGTGTCTAGAACCACCATTGCAGTAAAGAATTGTCTACCGAGCCCGAATAGAGAATTGTTTACATTGCTAACAGCATTTTCATCGCCTCCAGTAACCTGATTTGTTAGATAAACCAAGAACTAACTGAATAGAAGATACGAAAATATTTATAACTGGAAATTCAGATAGTCATCAGATAAAATCATGTGGTAAATATGTCATTAATTATGTAATATATACATGAAGACATCATGATAAACCAACTTACCAACTATAGGAATGTCGTCATTCTATAAAACGACATTTTAAAATATGCTACAAGCTTGGATTAGAAAAACGATTTCGCAATATCAATTCACCCGCACAGATCACATAAATGTTGTCCAGTAAGAATTCAACTTAAGTTTTTCCCTTTTTAAACAACCTTTTGTATCAATGTCTCCACCACTCAAACAGGCATAAAATTTCAATTTCAAAATCCCTTTAATATCAATTGAATAAAACCCAAACCAATAAAGACCTAACTGTTTCCCTAGTTCAAGATGGCATGAAACATGTATGAATCATATCTACAATATATACAATCTTTTAATTTAGAGACTATGTTACTTGGTTACCAGCTTAACATGATGACATATTTTTTAAAAAAATAATAGGATTAAAACTGACGAACTATCTAACAATCTATAAAAACAAGTAATAATTAAGCAAAAAAAAAAAACAAAAACAAAAACAAAAATTGTATACGTACAGTGAAAAGGATAATAGCGACAACAGCTTGAATAAATTGTTGAAGAAGAACACCTTTCACAACTGCACTCTTAGAAACTAAATTCTTTTCATCTTCATCTTTTTTTGAATGCAATCGATACTTCTCTTGTGATCCAAACAACATATAAAATCCAGAATATAACCAATACACCACTAACGGAGCGACTGTTCCCAAAAATTCATCCGATATATTAATATTAATCTCCATAAAAATATATATAAATACAAAATCCGCCTGTGTAATTAAATTTATAACGAAACTATATAGTGAATAAAAGGTGAATTATGCGTAAGTGATAGGGAAATTGAAGAATTGGAACCAGCTAGGGTTTCAACGATGAGGAAAATTATATATTATTGTGTTCCAGATAAAACCAGAGGATTGTATTTGAAAAGTCTTTGCAAGTGTAAGATTGATATTGGAAGGTGCTGTGTTGGTCAACACATTGTGATGAAAAAGTCATATTTAAAACGAAACTTTGATTTTTAAGTTAAAACTAGTTCTCGGAAATTACGGATTCGTTGAAATAAAAAAAAACTCCGTATTATTATTATTATTATTATTATTATTATTATTATTATTATTATTATTATTATTATTATTATTATTATTATTATTATTATTATTTTATTATTTTATTATTATTATTATTATATTATTATATTATTATTATTATAAACTTAAAAGTTTTAAAACTTACAAAAAATTAGTGGGAAGCCTAGAGACAATCTGGGCCCCCACACCTCTAGCAATAGCAAAACCTATCCTAGTAAAAATATGAGCAGCAGCACCGGCACCAATATATTGCGCCATCGAACTCTTATGAACCCGCTTTAGCAAAGAAACAGCCTCCTTCTCTAATTCCCCAAGGGAAGAAAATGAGAAAGGAATGAAACCATAACCAATCGCCAAACAACTAGATTCGTACTTGACCCGCTTCCGACGAGCCGCATCAATCACAGCACGTCCAGGGACAAAGTCAGAAATCCCAGACTGTGTCAAAGGAGAAGACCCTGTCAAGTCAACACAAACATCTCGACCACAATCCCAGGAATAAAGTAACACATCTGCAGGTCTGAGGGCCATGTCGTTCCCTCCAGACAACCCAATGTCAACCTCCTTTCTCGCTGAAATCCCAGATCGATAACAAACATCAACAAGGGAATCCCGGACAATATTATGTCGATGCTTAATACCCACCATACCAGCACAAGACACCGCGTGATCCCCGAAAATATCCCCAGTAAAAACCCTTGAACAGGCAGAGCATGTCGTCGAGATAGAGAACAATGGAACACCTAACCGGTAGCACAACACACATCGGTAAGTCTTTGCGTTCATCGTCTGACCCAACCCCAAAATAGGGACTGCCCTTAGCCAAGCAGAGGTGTGATCACTCTGCTGTGATTTCCATAAGGCCGATTGTCAGGGAGATAACGAAAAAGTGGATTCTGCAGAAGCGGTAACCTTTGTGAAATAAACATCTGCCAATTTCTTCATGAGTATTGGGGCAGCGACCTCACTCGGATTACGTAAAATATCAAACCCAACCGTTTTATTAAACAGACCCAATGCATCTTCAAAAGCACGACCAAGACGAACAATACTCGCATGACGCAGGAGCTTGGTCTGCAATCCAGCAGACTGTAATCGAGAAGCCAGAAAAGCATAATGACGAACATCTCCCGCAGAATAAACACCAAGCCCTCCAAATGCAAATGGCAAGGTGGCAAGCCGCCACTGCCAATCACCAAACCCAGGCCCTGAAGCAGTAACAATACGCTCCAAGGAAGATCGAAGGGCTCCATCGAAAGCGCGTTGAGCCGCCTCAAATATACTAGGAGGACAAGTACGCAAGGAAAAGTAGAGTTTAGAAACTCCCGTACATGCCCTAAGCAACAACAACTCACACTGAGGATCATCAAGCTTAGCAACCTTATCCATAAGCGCAATGGACTTGGTCACCCTTTGCATCACCAGTTCACTACTAAAGCCAGGATCGGAACTTGCGGGGGCCCCAAGCAACTTAACACCATTTAAAGGCCGAGCAATATTAGGAGGAAAGACACCTACTTGCCTGCTGCGAGGGTCCTCCGTAGGCCAGAAAATTTCTGTTTTTTCAACGTTGAGATGCAGCCCAAACATGCGCCGAAATTTCTGTTATTATTATTATTATTATTATTATTATTATTATTATTTTTATTTTATTTTATTATTATTATTATTATTATTATTATTATTATATTATTATTATTATTATTATTATTATTATTATTTTATTTTATTTTATCCCATATACTAAAACATGCGCCGAAATTCTTCGTTCCAGTTCTTTTAGATTGTCCTTTTGAGCTTGCGTTCACACTACAAACGGTCCCTCAAATTCGACACAATTTACACAACGGTCCCTCAACTTTATACTTTTTCAGGGGTAGAAAGTGTAAATATATAATTTTATTAAAATAAAATAAAATATTTCCACCCGAATTTTTAACAGACCCTATCTTCTCGCTCGGTGCGAGTTAAATTTTTCCAAGATCACCGTTCAACTCGAAAAAATCTAACGAACATAACGGGACTAACTACGCACGAAACGGACATCGTTAAAAAACACTAAATATTTCGGGCTATATTTCATACATATACATATACGTATAACAAACAACTCAACCTATTAGATATATTAGGTACTAAACAACGTATATCTAAATTCGACCGCGCGTTGAATACTACCGCAGCAACGCGCGGTCGAATTTTTTCTAGTTAAAAACCAATGTTCAAACTTGATCCCTTAGATTAGGTAGGGCTCGAAGGGTGTACAACATGTACATTTACACACAATTCATTAATTTAAAGGTCCAATATATCTTTGTATATGCACAAAAATTACCTAGCCCAAGGTCTTTTAAAAATAAAGTGAACTCAAACCTAACGAGTTTATATACAGTTATCTTCTTTTTTAATTACAAATTAGTGCTTATAAATATATAGGGTCTGTTGTTCATAAAAACCCACCGATATGGGATTCGGAAAGAGATATTAGCTTACAATTTTGATTATGTTTGCCTCAACGGCTGATACGATCATGGTATGTGGATATGAAACAGTTTCCATGCAAGATATCTCCTGCCATGTTGTCATGGGTTCAAGACTTGAGTTCGTGTTTTTTTTTTTTTTTTTGGTCTTTTTTTTTTCGAAAATGGTTGCTGGTTGATAGAAAATTATGAAGCTTTATTTCGTTTGTCGAAAATGAATATGTTATTTGTGTAATCAGTTATAAGAAAATTGTGAATTATGATACACATTGTGAATTAATACTCCGTAATTGCATTATGTGTGAATGTGTGCTCTTTACTCTCTGTATTGATAACAACAAGTTTTTGTGTTAGCGGCGCGTTGCTGCGACTGGTGAAGAAAAAAAAAAGACAAAAAAACACGAACTCAAGTCTTGAACCCATGACAACTTGGTAGCAAAGTAGGCATCAAACCACACAACCAACCATTCAGTGTAGATTAATAATTAGAATTAATAGTATACATCTGGTCAAACTTGTACTTTTGTAAAAAAGTTAAAAAACAATGACCCAACAACCACATGCAAAATCAATGACCCAGTTGGTCTCGAACTGGCAACCATGTGCGCATCAAACCATTCAACCACTAATGCATACTTTGTGATGCCCCGTACAAAACCATCGTGTACGAATCATCAACAACAGGATCATTACAAGGTCAAACACTATATGCTATTTCAAAATACGTTTGCATTCATGATAAAAGGGGATGTCTTAACCAACACCAATGTTTAACAACCAAAGTATTCTTCAATGAATAGAAGCAAGGATAATAGTATGTGACCCATAGGTCGTTACAAATCATAGTTTCAAAAGTAATAATGTTTATGAATGCAAAATAAACGTTCATGCGGTGACATCTCTAAAGCAACGGGTGTCTAGAGCAAGACTAGTACACAGTGGAAGCAACCTTAAGCACCTGAGAAAAACATGCTTAAAAACGTCAACACAAAGGTTAGTGAGCTATAGTTTAAGTATAACAGTATGTAAGGTAGGCCACGAGATTTCAGTGCTTCAACAAGCGTTTCAAAATAGTATGTAAAGTATATGTTTAACCGTGGGCACTTGGTAACTAACTTAACGTTTATACGGCCTGAAAGTACACTTGGCAAGTGTGTATGTATACGAAGTATTAAACACCCATTAAATACTAGTGCTACTAGCCCGAGTGGGGATGTCAAACCCTATGGATCCATATCTAAGATTCGCGTTCACCTGTTCAAAAACCTATGACTAAACGTTACCGAGCTAAAGGGAATGTTTATGTCGTTGTATAACCCACACATATATAAAGTTTAAGTACTCGTGCCTAGTATGTAAAACGTAAAATGCGCATGTATTCTCAGTTCCCAAAATAGTTAAAGTAAAAAGGGATGCTATAACTCACAGTGGTAAAGTAGTGGTAAAGTCGAGTCGGGAAATAAGCAAGTACGTAGGTCCGGAAAGTCCTCAACCTAAGTCAAATAGTACTAAGTCAGTAAATCGTCCCAATAGGTTTAAAAGTATGTAAATAAGGTCTTAAAGGTCATCATCATTCATCATCAAACAAAAGGTGTAAAGTAAGTTTCGTTCATGAAAAGAGTTTAAAACAAAGGCTGACTTAGATCTGTCACCACGACCTCTATACCTACTGAAATAAGGTGAGACCAGTGGACGTGGCTCCGTATATGAGTCCTTTAGTTGTGGTAAAAATCCCAGAAGCGAACTCGTCTTCGTTTGACCGTGGCGACAGTCTAAGTGCGAGTAGGTCAGAATTTTCAGCACAACGTTAAAAGGACATAGTGACTATCGGAGGGCCATAAATCCTAAACCGTAACTCGTATTAAGACGAGTCCTAAATGAAAAGTTATCTACTCAAACAGAGATAACTGAAAACCATCTTTACAGTAGCCCAGTTCGTACTGATCAGACCCCGAAACTGTAAAACAGTAGGTTCCAGTGGGTTTCTTGGTACTCGATGCTTATCACGGTTCTCATCCTTAATGCATATAGCTTCAAGTGTACAACTCGTTGATGTGTTTGCATCATCTTAACCAAGGTTTGACCATCATAACACTTGTGTAAGTCTAAGACATGTAGCACAACTCACTTAAGTGTTGCAAGTGTTTTGATGAACCAAAGTTACATCAAAATCTTAGATTTAACACATGCATGAACTATAAAAGTAATATTGAACTACAAACTTGAAAGTAAACTAACTAATCAAGATCTTAAGATGTAGAACATAGTTCTTAGTTAGATCTTGAAGATCCAAGACCCAAAGGTCTAGATCTAAAGTTATTAAGTTAAATCTAACACAAGTGTATGAAGTTATAACTAAAGAGTTACACTTCCATGTTCTTGAACCTTTAAAGTTAACTTTTGTTCAAGAAAAATGAGATCAAAGTTAACTAGTAACATTTGACCAAGAACGACATAAATCACAAATTTAAAGATGCAAGAAATGAAGTAATAAACTAAATAAACAAGTAACTAGTTCATTGTTGTTCATACTTTAAAGATTCAAGCCAAAGCTTGATCTTTAAGAATGTAAACTTTAAGTTTACAAACATGAATTACAAGTATGCTTTTAACAACTCATGAACCTTCAATCTTTCTAAACATTATATGTAAAACATAAACTAGAGAGTTTTGTTCTTGTATGTCTTGTAAGAACAAGATGATATGAAGAATCAAACTAAAGAGTTTTGATTCTTAATAACTAGTAAGTAACAACAACAAGTAAGTAACAATAATCAAAGACAAGTAACAACAAACAAAAAAATGATGATGATGAAGGTGTTCTATGTTTCGGTTTTAATGAAGAAAGGGAAGAGAAGAAAGTCTCATGTTACTTACAAGAATGTAGAGAAAAATGAGAGAAAAGTTGAGAGGAATTTGCAAGTAAAGTGTGTGTGAGGAAATGAGAGTGACTAGTGAAAGAGTAATATGGGAATTCAAAAAAAAAAACACTCCCTTCCTACCCTTGGAGCCGACGGTTTGTGTATCAAGAGGGGGAGGGCAAAAATCCACTAGTTTATGCATGTAGTAGTCTATAAAAGTTGGTTAATAAGGGTGTTTTTATGGGAATGGTGTGTAACTAAGTAAGTAACAAGATTCTATAAGCATTACACCAACTAGTTTCATCTTAAGTAATACTTACATAAATTAGTGGGCTAACTAGTCCATTAAAGAAGTAGGGTGGGCTCTTTAAGTCCATTAACACTAATAAAAGCCCAAGTTCCATTAATTAACAAATTAATCCAATAAAGGCCAAGTAATTAACTAATAACCTTAGTTAATTAAAATGATTAATAAAACTTAATCAAGAATGTAAATGATACTTGAAAATATTATTCGTGTAATGTACGTGTGTCACAAAGACGTTTTGGGCATTCAAAATTAATCGCGGTAACAAGTAAATGTATATAAACAATACATTCAATAAATCACAAGTATTAATAATAATTATTAATAAATAAACGTTGGAAAAATCTAGGGTCGTTACATTACCCACCTGTTAAAGAAAATTTTGACCCGAAATTTTAAGCTGAGGTAGATGGAGGAGACGGAAAAAGGTGAGGATACTTCTGCATCATTTGATCCTCTCGCTCCCAAGTAAACTCAGGTCCTCGTTTGGCATTCCATCGTACTCGGACGATCGGAATCTTGTTGCGTTTCAAAGTCTTAACCTCACGGTCCATAATTTCAACAGGCTCTTCCACGAAGTGGAGTTTGTCATCAATAGTAAGTTCTTCAAGTGGTATGATAAGTTCGGGTGCAGCAAGACACTTCTTCAAGTTTGACACATGGAAGGTAGGATGAACTGAGCTCAATTGTGCTGGAAGATCCAAATGGTAAGCAACGGGTCCAACACGTTCCAAAATTTCAAAAGGACCAATGTATCGCGGGTTTAACTTTCCGCGCTTTCCAAAACGGATCACACCTTTCCAAGCTGCAACCTTCAACATTACACGATCGTCCACGTTGAATTCAAAGTCTTTACGTTTAAGATCGGCATAACTGTTTTGACGATCGCGGGCAGTCTAAAGTCTAGCTTGAATCTGAGCAATCTTCTCCGTGGTTTCATGGACTACCTCGGGTCCGGTGATTTGCTTTTCGCCTACTTCAGCCCAACAAATAGGAGATCGGCACTTGCGGCCATACAACGCTTCAAAAGGTGCGGTATTAATACTCGAGTGATAACTGTTGTTGTACGAGAATTCGGCTAGCGGCAAATGCCTTTCCCAGGCCTTTCTGAAATCAATGATACATGCCCGCAACATGTCCTCCAAGGTCTGAATTGTTCGTTCACTTTGCCCGTCGGCCTGTGGGTGATAAGCAGTACTCATGTCAAAACGGGTTCCCATGGCTTCTTGTAAAGAATTGCAAAATCTAGAAGCAAAATGGGGATCGCGATCTGTGATGATCGATAAAGGTACACCATGATGAGATACAACCTCTTTGATGTATAGTTGAGCAAGTCTCTCCATCGTATCCGTTTCCTTCATAGCCAAGAAGTGTGCAGATTTGGTAAGACGGTCAACGATAACCCAGATGGTATCGTATCCGCCCACCGTCTTTGGTAGCTTGGTGATGAAATCCATCGTTATCCTTTCCCACTTCCATTGCGGGATTTCCAGTTATTGAAGTAACCCAGAAGGTCTCTGATGTTCGGCCTTAACTTTCGAACAAGTCAAACACTTACCAACATAAGTTGCAACGTCCTTCTTAAGATTCGGCCACCAATACTGTTCTTTAAGGTCGTGGTACATTTTGCCCGCTCCGGGATGAATCGAATATCTCGACTTGTGTGCTTCATCAAGTATGAGGTTCCGTAGATCTCCATAACGTGGTACCCAAATTCTTCCGACATAACATCGGTGTCCAGACTCCCTAATCTCGAATCGAGAGACAAGAATGTTCAAATGTTCGTGAGATAAATTCTCCTCCTTGAGAGCCTCATCTTGGGCTACTCGGATCTGACTGTTGAGATTCGAATGAATGGTGATGTTCAGTGCCCGAACACAAAGAGGTTCCGTCCTCTCCTTTCAGTTTAAAGCGTCAGCTACAACATTAGCCTTGCCAGGATGATAACGGAGTTCACAATCGTAGTCGTTCAACGTCTCGATCCATCGACGCTGTCTCATGTTCAGTTGCTTCTGATCGAAGATGTGTTGGAGACTTTTGTGGTCGGTGAAGATAGTGCTTTTTGTTCCATAAAGATAGTGTCTCCACAATTTGAGCGCAAAGACCACGGCTCCAAGTTCAAGATCGTGTGTAGTGTAGTTCCGCTAGTGAATCTTCAGTTGACGAGAAGCGTAGGCAATAACCTTTGATCTTTGCATCAGTACACAATCAAAACCACTTTTCGAAGCATCGTAATAAACGACGAAATTGTCACTGCCTTCAGGAAGAGATAAGATATGTGCGGTGGTCAACTTCTTCTTCAAGGTTTGAAATGCTAATTCGTGTGCGGGTTCCCAAATGAACTTCTTCCCTTTGTGAGTCAGCGCGGTCAAAGGACGCGCAATCAGAGAGAATCCTTCAATATACCTTCGGTAGTAACCGGCGAGACCTAGAAATTGGCGGATGTGAGTTGGAGTAGTGGGGGTCTCCCACTTGCTGATAGCTTCAATCTTGGCGGGATCAACTTTGATACCCTGGTCGCTCACAACATTACCCAGAAATTGGACTTCCTTCAACCAAAATTTACACTTGGAGAATTTAGCGTAAAGTTGCTCTTGTCTCAAGAGTTCAAGTACTAGTCGGAGGTGTTGCTCATGCTCTTCTTCGCTCTTTGAGTAGATGAGGATGTCATCTATGAAGACGATAACGAACTTATCCAAGTACGGCTTGTAGACACGATTCATGCGGTCCATGAACACGGCAGGTGCGTTGGTTAATCCGAATGGCATCACGAGAAACTCATAATGACCATAACGAGTTCTGAACGCAGTTTTCATCACATCACTTTCCTTTACCCTCAACTGGTGATAACCGGATCGCAAATCGATCTTCGAGTAAACGCTCGATCCTTGTAGTTGGTCAAAAAGATCGTCAATTCGGGGAAGAGGATACCGATTCTTGATCGTCAATTTGTTGAGTTCACGGTAGTCAATACACATATGGAAGGATCCATCCTTCTTCTTCACAAACAACATAGGTGCGCCCCAAGGCGAGAAACTTAGTTGGATAAATCCACGGTCAAGTAGTTCTTGTAGTTGACTCTGTAATTCTTGCATCTCGGAAGGTGCGAGTCTATAAGGTGCGCGAGCTACAGGTGCTGCTCCTGGCACTAAATCGATTTGAAACTCTACTGCTCTCGGTGGCGGTAATCCAGGAAATTCCTCTGGGAAGACATCGGAAAATTCGTTCACAATTCGAACGTCGTTCACACTCTTCACCTCGGTTTCTACCGTCTTCACATATGCTAGGACAGCAAGACGTCCCTTCTTCATAATCTTTTGTGCTTTCACGCAACTAATGAGGTTCAGCTTCGAGGTACATCTCTCTCCGTAAATGATCAGTGGCTCACCATCTCCTTGCGGTATACGAAGAGCTTTATCTCCACAGATAATGTCAACCTTTGTCTTGGTCAACCAATCCATACCGAGAATAACATCAAAGCTTCCCAACTTAATGGGTATCAAGTCAATCTCGAAATCTATACCAGCTATGTTGATAATAGCTCCTCGACTAATATGGTCAACTTTCTCAAGTTTTCCATTGGCTACCTCTACAAGTATACTCTCTTTTAATGGGACTAACGACCAATTAATCTTATCGCAAAAGTGTCTACCTACATAACTTCTATCGGCACCAGTATCAAATAGGACAGAAGCTAAAAGATTGTTGATAGTGAATATACCTGTCACCAAGTCGGGATTCTCGCGTGCATCCCTTGCATTAACATTGAAAGCTCTACCACGTGGTGGTCCGCTGTCTTTTCTTTTGTTGGGGCATGCATTTCTGAAATGGCCCGTTTGTCCGCATTCGTAACACTTTTTCGGTCCATTGGTGTTCGGCTTCCCATTCAAAGTGGTGACCTTGCAGCCCTTCCCGATATGCCCAGTCCGTTGGCACTTTTCACAAACAACGTTACAATACCCAGTATGGTGCTTGTAGCACTGCTTGCATTGTGGTAATGTTCCTTTGTAGTTCGGGTTTGAGTTGGTGTTCGGATTGGGGTTTCCACCGTTGTTGTTTCCTCTGAAACCCTCACGTCGTTTCGCCGGGTTTTGATCATAGGTCCTTCCCCTGTTGTTATCCCATTTGCGCTTCTCACTACTACCCGCTTCAGACTTAGACTTCTCCGGTTCATCGATGATAATTTGATTCATTAAAGTATGCGCCATGCGCATTGCCTCCGGGACATTGGGTGGCTTGGACGAGGTGACGTTTCCCTTAATGCTCTTAGGAAGTCCCCAAAAGTATCTTTCCATACGCTTGAATTCCGGGGTGACCATGGTAGGACACATCAGGGCTAGTTCCAAAAACCTCCGGTTGTAACTATCAAGGTTGTTCCCAACTGTGATGACCCGGAAATTTTCGATCAAATTTAAACTTTAATCTTTATATGTTTCCGACACGATAAGCAAAATCTGTAATGTTGAGTCTCGAAAGTTTTGAAATCTACCATGCCTGACGATTCACGAACATTTATGTGTATATAGATATGTATATATAATATATACTTATTAATTGAAAACGTTAAGACATTAGATGTATAATACTTTACATAAACGTGTTTTTTTCAATATTTGTTCAATATAGTTATTGACGGAATTAAAAGATAATATCATATGATTGAATTATCAGATACATTGAATTATGATTACGAGTCTCTGTTACGAGGCCCACGTTAATTTGAGAAATCGTTTCTTTTTAACGGTATTCGGAATAAATGGTAAAGTGATTTTCAAATGAGAAAAAGAATCACTTATCTAGTGTCAGACAGAAGTTAATGGAGAATTGAATTTCACAATACTTGATTGATCTATTTTCAAACGTGCGAAAACATTTTTCGATATAATAAAACTTGTTTATTAAAATGTCTTTGTTTATATAACGTAATTTGGGATATTGGTTGTTAGATATATACATAATTAATATGATATATATTGTAATTTATAAATATTAAAGATTCAATAAGTTATATAATTGATAGTACTATATTTGTAATATTAATATCATTACCATTAATTTCACTATTAGTATCAATATTGGTATCAATAATATTATTATATAAAGTATATATGAAATTTGACATAAGTTATTATATTATCAAAATTATTAATATTATTATTATCAACAATATTATGATAAGTAGTATTATTATTAGTATAAATAAACCTATTATATTATCGTTTTATTTTGATTATTATTAGTAAACTTATTAAAGGTATAAATTTTATGATTCTTAATATTACTACTAATAATTATTATCAATACAATTATTATTATTATTGATATTATTATCATTATTATTATTTTTATTATCATTATTATATTTATTAGTATTGTTATTAGATTTTATTATTAATATTATCATTAAGAACTATTATTATTATTATTAGAATTATTAATTATTTTTATCATTAAAATTTTTATATTATTATTTATCATTTATTATACTTATCTATTAATAATAATATTATTATTATTAGTAATATTATTAACTATATTGGTATTTCTAGTACTTCTATTATTATTAATCAGTATTATTATTTATTATTACTAATATATCTTGTAATTATTATATAATTTATAAAAAAATAAAAAAAAGATACCAGTTTGTTACACATAGCCATCGAGACTGTATCTGATTTTGTTTCCTGTAAGATGTTGTTACAAGTCTATTTCAATCACAATAATCATTCATTATATCTATACATCCACAATTGAGAGAGAACTAAAACAAATAAATTTAGAAAAACAAGTCGTGCTCTGTTCTTGGTTCAATTTAACAAAAGCTCGATTTCAAGTGAATTCTCAAAATCTAATAATGCAGTGTCGTTAGGAATGATCTAATCAAACTATCTGTAAGTTTTCAATCCTCAATTCTTTCTATTAATCTCTAATTTGAGAGTCAAAGTTTTGGGTTTTAAAAGTCAACTAAGTGTTCTTGAATCAAATTCGAGTTTGTTTTGATATCTCCAGTTAATCTGATGATCCATAAATATTATAGGAATGATTTGCAACACAATTCATGTTGTAATCATAACCTATAACACTCTTAATTTAAAAATCAATTTTTGAGTTCTTGAGTTCTTCACAGTAATATACACTAACGTAAATTCGAAACAAATTTCAAAAACTAAAAATGCAGAGCTGTTAGGAATCATTTACTTAAACTTCCTGCAAAATCTCAAGTTCCAATTCTTAATAACGAATTCGAATTTGCGAGTCAAAGTTAAATTGTCAAAAGTCAACTGTTTTGTTCTTGGAGAAATTAGAGCTTGTTTTGATATTTTAAGTTCAATTGATGATTTAGATAGATTTTAGGAATGATTTGAAACATGTTTCATGTTGTAAAGATTGTCCAAAACGAACTCAAAATTGAAAACAAAATTTTTTTTTCTTGGCTACAAGCAAGCAGTAGGATTTTTTTTTTGTTTTTTTTTCTCATTTTTTTATATCATGAACACATTTTTTTTTGTTTCGTGTTGTTTACAAGTCATAAATGAAAACCCGTTCGATTGTTGTTGAGTTTTTGCCTCCGTTTGATTTTAAACTTGGTGAAGGAGATGATGAACATGGCTAAATGAAAAACTAGATATATAGTTTGGGTTGCCTTATAAATCAGATAAACAAGACAGAGGGAATGGTTAAGTGTGTTTGCGGGTGAGCAGGAGGTCTCTAGTTCAAACCCGGTTCAGGGCATATTTTTTTTAGAAAGGCTTTGAAAGGTAGATTTCATTACCAAAATTATTATTATTATTAGTATTGTGATTATTATTATTATGGTTATTTTTAGAACACTTATTATTACTAATACAAGTGTTATTATAAAGACTATAATTTATTATTATAATTATGTTTATGATTATTATTATTATTATGAGAATGATACAAATTATTATTATTTTCATTAATATTAGTACTTGTAACATTTTATAATTGTTAGTGTTATTATTATCATCCACATAGGTATAATTATTATTTGTATTATCATCATTATTATTAATATTACAAAGTATCATTAATAGACTTATCATTTAAACATTAATATTAGTGATATTGTATAATTACTGAAAATTTCTATTAAAACTATTAAAAATTACCATTATTATTATTAGTATTATTTTTTACAAAAACTATCATTGTTATTGATATCAGTATTATCTATGTCATTATTATTAAAATAATTACGATTATGAAAAATAAAAGTTTTAAAGACGTTATTAAAATTATAAACATAAAAATAAAGATTTTATATATAAATATATATTTAATACACATAACTTAACTATACTAATATATCTATATATATAATGAAAATATATATAATGAAAATATATATAACGAACCTATTAGTCTACTATATACATAAATTACATCACTAATAATAATATAAATAAATATATTTGTTCGATTACAAGTATGTGTCTTAATAGATATATGAATGATATAGGCTCGTGAATCCGAGGCCAACCCTACATTGTTCAATGTCATCATATGTATTTTTACTACAAAATACATTATGGTGAGTTTCATTAATCTCTTTTTAAATGCTTTTGCAATATATATTTTTGGGACTGAGAATACATGCGATGTTTTTATAACTGATTTACGAAATAGACACAAGTAATCGAAACTACACTCTATGGTTGAATTATCGAAATCGAATATGCCCCTTTTATTAAGTCTGGTAATCTAAGAATTAGGGAACAGACACCCTAATTGACGCGAACTCTAAAGATAGATCTATTGAGCCCAACAAGCCCCATCCAAAGTACCGGATGCTTTAGTACTTCGAAATTTATATCATGTCCTAAGGAGGATCCCGGAATGATGGGGATATTCTTATATACATATTGTGAATGTCGGTTACCAGGTGTTCAATCCATATGAATGATATTTTTGTCTCTATGCATGGGACGTATGATTATGAGAAATGGAAGTATGAAATCTTATGGTCTATTAAAATTATGAAATGATTATTTATGTTAAACTAATGAACACACCAACCTTTTGGTTGACACTTTAAAGCATGTTTATTCTCAGGTACGAAAAAAATCTTCCGCTGTGCATTTGCTCATCTTAGAGATATTACTTGGAGTCATTCATGACATATTTCAAAAGACGTTGCATTCGAGTCGTTGAGTTCATCAAGATTATTGTTAAGTCTATTATAGTAAGATATATTACGAAATGGTATGCATGTTGTCAACTTTCGATGTAATGAAAGATTGTCTTTTCAAAAACGAATGCAATGTTTGTAAAATATATCATATAGAGGTCAAATACCTCGCGATATAATCAACTGTTGTGAATCGTTTATAATCGATATGGACTTCGTCCGGATGGATTAGGACGGGTCGCTTCAGTTGGTATCAGAGCGGTGGTCTTAGCAAACCAGGTCTGCATTAGTGTGTATAATTGATAAGTCGTTAGGATGCATTAATGAGTCTGGACTTCGACCGTGTCTGCATGTCAAAAGTTTTGCTTATCATCAGTGTCGAAAATTATTTGCTTATCATCCTTAAAGTCTAGACACGTCTTACTGCCTCTATTGCATAGACAATGTATAGATAAATTCATATCTTAGCGTATCTGTTATTGTTACCTTTGCCTGACAGCTTCCGTAGATTCCTCCGTAACTTATGGGATTTTAGTATTATATAGGCATATGTAAATTATGTATTGCAGGGTACTAATCTACATCCTATTCTATTCCTTATCAAAAATCCTTCATCTGATCGTACGAGATGAGTCCCTCAACCAGTTCGAGTCCCTCAGATTTCGATAGCTATTCCGACAGCTATTCCGACATGGATATACACCTAAGCTCCGAAAGCAGTGTCACTAGAATGTATCAACCAATCAGTCATCCCCAATTCATCTGATGGGTTCGTAGTCAACTTAATCAATAGAGACACGAAAATGGCGATCCTTTCCACCAATCGAATTGCCCTCTTGGCGAAGAACCTGAAGTACTTACCGGCGAACCTGTTCGTAACACCATTTTCTCTCTCATTTCCAGAGTATCTCACCACGACTATATCACAAGCCAGATTCAAAACCTTATTCATTCGCTCGTTCATACCAACAATCATCCCGGAGTAATAAAGTCAATGAGTTTCGCGCCCGAGTTGTAGCCTTGGAAAATATGGTGCAAAATGTACCAGCTTCAACAACATCAACTGTTCCACCAGCAACAACACAAACCACAACAACACACGCCTCAACATCACAATCGGTACCCCGAGCATAATCATCGTTCTACATGACGTTCTGCATCATTTATCTTCGTTCAACATGGCGAATATGTAATCTCTAATGTTTTAGAGATTATATATTCTTGTTCTAACGTAAATCAAATGAGTTTAATATTATATTAACTCATTAAATCCATGATTGCATCTGAAGAAAATATATATGCAAGTATATTTTCATAAAGATTGTAAAAAAAAAAAAAAAAAAAAATTCTTTCGTACAAACTATTATTGGTGAAAATATTTTAACAGGTAGGTAATATTCGAGGAATATTTAGATTTCACATTAATAAGTTACACTGTACATTCTTTCAAATCTAATTCAACAGTCATTTACTATCCTACTTACATCCACAGATATACGTATCCGTTCACCACAGAATAACCATATTCATCCAATTTCATATTTGTATTTTGATTTATCAGAATTCAACAAGTGGCATAATGAAGAAAACATTTGACAAAATAAAATTTGTTAGAAACAAATAAATTAACTATGAGAAATTTTGTTAAGAATCCACGCTAACTGTTCCTAGCTAATTGTTCCTAGCTAACTGATTACATTTTATTTATCGCAATTTAATTATCGCAATTTACATTCTCGCAATTTTATTTATCGTCATTTAATTTCTGTTATTTACTTTACGCACTTTATTTATCGTTATTTAATTTCTGTTATTTATTTTATGCACTTTAAATATCGGGACACGTATACAAGGTTTTGACATATCATATCGACCCATCTATATATATTATTTGGAATAACCATAGACACTCTATATGCAGTAATGCGGGAGTTAGCTATACAGGGTTGAGGTTGATTCTACAATAATATATAAAGTTTGAGTTGTGATCGAGTCTGAGACGTATACGGGTCACGACACGTATTAATTAATTCGAATATTATATATTAAACTATATATGAATTATTGGACTGTTAACTGTGGACTATCGACTATGGACTAATAACATTGGACAATTAAAATGAATTAAAGTATTGATTATAACATATGAAACTAAACATTTCTTCAAGTTTTCCACTTGGTCTCATCTTAAACCTCATTTGTATCTTGACGATTACAGTCTGCGTTCAAACCTTTCATGATTCTTGAAAACACCTCAATCGAGAGGATGAACCAACCACACTTCATCTACGGAAGAAAAGATTGATGCATATAGTTATGCACCTGAAAACTCTCAGAAACTGAGTAAACGTTTAACACATAGTTGTGCTAATTCATTTAGTGTTATATTTACCCAAAATAACTTGGTAATTCCTTTCAAATTAGCCAATTTTGTCACAACTCCAGCAAGTCAACTTTGACTTTTCATTCGAAACAACCTTATTATAACCTTGATTTATATGCGTGCTCTTTTATTGTTACCGGAGAACCTTTTATATTCCACCATATTACCCTCAGCGTTTAATCATCTAAAAACACAATTCTCTTGAAACCACCTCGGATTGATAATCGATGACTCAGATATGTTAGCATTAAATGCAGAAGAAACAGAAAAATTATAGATGGTCTAAACGGAAAATAGTTTGATGATAAAGAAGGGAGTGTTAGGAACGCTCGATAGAAAATTTGGTACTGAAAAACAGATTGAGCAAACCACGAAGGAGTCTCTGAACGAATCACAAGGACTAAACTTGTACAATAAGAATCCTGATGATTCTGTTTCTGATGAAATCTTTAGCGAATACCTTGCTTCTGACTCCAAACTCTTGCGGACAAATTTTCTTCACCATCCTTCGATATTAGAAACTCCAAGATATCATCGTATCTTTCACTATAAATATTCTCCATATTTCTGAAGATATTTTCATAACTATTCTTATCTGAAATCATTAATCTCTTTGTGCTATCAGTATTACATCATATAGAAACTATTAGTTTCTATATTCTGTAAATTTTCGAGCTTAAAATATGAATGTTATTGAAGTAATGTTGGGAACTGATGCATGAGTTAGTATAATATAATGACACTTGATCAACGTGATTATATTACAGTAAGTCATACTGAGTTTCTAAAGGAACATGATGATTCACAGATCATAACGTCATCATGTGCCATGTTACATAACTCTTTCATTCTGCTTAACTTCTGAACATATCAAGAAAATATATTCTTGATAGTTCTATCTTTCCCAGATATTCTGGTAATTTGACGAATCAAGATCGTGCTATTACCATTTCTTTCTTAGAACATTAACTATATTCATTCCGAAATTCATATCTACGAATTCTGGACCATTATTCGCTTGGTTTAAAGTCGGGGAAAAGAAAAACAAAAGAATGAATCTCTGAAATAGAAATGAGGGGTATAAATCGCAGCAAATAGGAGAGAGTATTAACTGTGGATAACAATGATTATTGAAGACAGAATCAGGGACTTTGAAATATAAGGAAGAATATAAAGCCCAACAACAATACCGAAATTACAAACCGTAGATATCAGTACGTATAGCAATATAAAGACATGGGAGGATTATAAATACAATAATCCCTAGAGCATAGTAGAAATAAACAGATTCATCCTGTAGAAGTTGGAAAAGGAGAATGATTGTTACGATAGTAAGGGTGAGGATAAGGATTAGAACTGGATTAAGCATTTTTACAATCTTTTGGATGTATGAACTAAGAAAGAAAGTATAGGAATGGTGAGAATAATGGAACGGAAGAACTTAAATTATAGTGGAAATATCAGACAGAGTAATCAAGGCAGATCATCGTATCTAATTATAGAGATCTTAATTTCCTTATTCGCCGAAGAATCAAATCTTTTAGATTTCGGAGATTTTCTTTAAATTCCTTAAATTCCGGAATTCAACCAAAACAATGTCAAAAGTGAAGATGAACCTTATTTTCTAAATTCCACCCTGACTTTGTCAAAAGTTAAGATGAATCTTTACTTTCCTATCTCACTCTTTGGTGATAACTTCATTCGTACTTTTCGAATAATCGAATTATTTTTATCCAAATTACTCAATGATGATAAAACTTGATCCATCGACTCATTTCCGTCATGAAAACATTTTTATAGTTAGCCATGACGACCTCGATCAAATTTCGGGATGAAATTTCTTTAACGGGTAGGTACTGTGATGACCCGGAAATTTTCGATCAAATTTAAACTTTAATCTTTATATGTTTCCGACACGATAAGCAAAATCTGTAATGTTGAGTCTCGAAAGTTTTGAAATCTATATTCATATAATCAATTACCCTTTGACCATGCCTGACGATTCACGAACATTTATGTGTATATAGATATGTATATATAATATATACTTATTAATTGAAAACGTTAAGATATTAAATGTATAATACTTTACATAAACGTGTCTGTTTCAATATTTGTTCAATATAGTTATTGACGGAATTAAAAGATAATATCATATGATTGAATTATCAGATACATTGAATTATGATTACGAGTCTCTGTTACGAGGCCCACGTTAATTTGAGAAATCGTTTCTTTTTAACGGTATTCGGAATAAATGGTAAAGTGATTTTCAAATGAGAACAAAGAATCACTTATCTAGTGTCAGACAGAAATTAATGGAGAATTGAATTTCATAATACTTGATTGATCTATTTTCAAACGTGCGAAAACATTTTTCGATATAATAAAACTTGTTTATTAAAATGTCTTTGTTTATATAACGTAAGTTGGGATATTGGTTGTTAGATATATACATAATTAATATGATATATATTGTAATTTATAAATATTAAAGATTCAATAAGGTATATAATTGATAGTACTATATTTGTAATATTAATATCATTACCATTAATTTCACTATTAGTATCAATATTGGTATCAATAATATTATTATATAAAGTATATATGAAATTTGACATAAGTTATTATATTATCAAAATTATTAATATTATTATTATCAACAATATTATGATAAGTAGTATTATTATTAGTATAAATAAACCTATTATTATTATCGTTTTATTTTGATTATTATTAGTAAACTTATTAAAGTTATAAATTTTATGATTCTTAATATTACTACTAATAATTATTATCAATACAATTATTATTATTATTGATATTATTATCATTATTATTATTTTTATTATCATTATTATATTTATTAGTATTGTTATTAGATTTTATTATTAATATTATCAATAAGAACTATTATTATTATTATTAGAATTATTAATTATTTTTATCATTAAAATTTTTATATTATTATTTATCATTAATTATACTTGTCTATTAATAATAATATTATTATTATTAGTAATATTATTAACTATATTGGTATTTCTAGTACTTCTATTATTATTAATCAGTATTATTATTTATTATTACTAATATATCTTGTAATTATTATATAATTTTAAAAAAAAAAGATACCAGTTTGTTACACATAGCCATCGAGACTGTATCTGATTTTGTTTCCTGTCGGATGTTGTTACAAGTCTATTTCAATCACAATAATCATTCAGTATATCTATACATCCACAATTGAGAGAGAACTAAAACAAATAAATTTAGAAAAACAAGTCGTGCTCTGTTCTTGGTTCAATTTAACAAAAGCTCAATTTCAAGTGAATTCTCAAAATCTAATAATGCAGTGTCGTTAGGAATGATCTAATCAAACTATCTGTAAGTTTTCAATCCTCAATTCTTTCTATTAATCTCTAATTTGAGAGTCAAAGTTTTGGGTTTTAAAAGTCAACTAAGTGTTCTTGAATCAAATTCGAGTTTGTTTTTATATCTCCAGTTAATTTGATGATCCATAAAGATTATAGGAATGATTTGCAACACAATTCATGTTGTAATCATAACCTATAACACTCTTAATCTAAAAATCAATTTTTGAGTTCTTGAGTTCTTCACAGTAATATACACTAACATAAATTCGAAACAAATTTCAAAAACTAAAAATACAGAGTTGTTAGGAATCATTTACTTAAACTTCCTGCAAAATCTCAAGTTCCAATTCTTAATAACGAATTCGAATTTGCGAGTCAAAGTTAAATTGTCAAAAGTCAACTATTTTGTTCTTGGAGAAATTAGAGCTTGTTTTGATGTTTTAAGTTCAATTGATGATTTAGATAGATTTTAGGAATGATTTGAAACATGTTTCATGTTGTAAAGATTGTCCAAAACGAACTCAAAATTGAAAACAAAATTTTTTTTTTCTTGGCTACGAGCAAGCAGTAGGATTTTTTTTTCTCATTTTTTTTATATCATGAACACATTTTTTTTTGTTTCATGTTGTTTACAAGTCATAAATGAAAACCCGTTCGATTGTTGTTGAGTTTTTGCCCCCGTTTGATTTTAAACTTGGTGAAGAAGATGATGAACATGGCTAAATGAAATACTAGATATATAGTTTGGGTTGCCTTATAAATCAGATAAACAAGACAGAGGGAATGGTTAAGTGTGTTTGCGGGTGAGCAGGAGGTCTCTAGTTCAAACCCGGTTCAGGGCATATTTTTTTTAGAAAGGCTTTGGAAGGTAGATTTCATTACCAATATTATTATTATTATTAGTATTGTGATTATTATTATTATGGTTATTTTTAGAACACTTATTATTACTAATACAAGTGTTATTATAAAGACTATAATTTATTATTATAATTATGATTATGATTATTATTATTATTATGAGAATGATACAAATTATAATTATTTTCATTAATATTAGTACTTGTAACATTTTATAATTGTTAGTGTTATTATTATCATCCACATAGGTATTATTATTAGTATTATCATTATTATTATTATTAATATTACAAAGTATCATTAATAGACTTATCATTTAAAAATTAATATTAGTGATATTGTATAATTACTGAAAATTTCTATTAAAACTATTAAAAATTACCATTATTATTATTAGTATTATTTTTTACTAAAACTATCATTATTATTGATATCAGTATTATCTATGTCATTATTATTAAAATAATTACGATTATGAAAAATAAAAGTTTTAAAGACGTTATTAAAATTATAAACATAAAAATAAAGATTTTATATATAAATATATATAATACACATAACTTAACTATACTAATATATCTATATATATAATGAAAATATATATAATGAAAATATATATAATGAACCTATTAGTCTACTATATATATAAATTACATCACTAATAATAATATAAATAAATATATTTGTTCGATTACAAGTATGTGTCTTAATAGATATATGAATGATATAGGTTCGTGAATCTGAGGCCAACCCTACATTGTTCAATGTCGTCATATGTATTTTTACTACAAAATACATTATGGTGAGTTTCATTAATCCCTTTTTAAATGCTTTTGCAATATATATTTTTGGGACTGAGAATACATGCGATGTTTTTATAACTGATTTACGAAATAGACACAAGTAATCGAAACTACACTCTATGGTTGAATTATCGAAATCGAATATGCCCCTTTTATTAAGTCTGGTAATCTAAGAATTAGGGAACAGACACCCTAATTGACGCGAACTCTAAAGATAGATTTATCGGGCCCAACAAGCCCCATCCAAAGTACCGGATGCTTTAGTACTTCGAAATTTATATCATGTCCGAAGGAGGATCCCGGAATGATGGGGATATTCTTATATACATATTGTGAATGTCGGTTACCAGGTGTTCAATCCATATGAATGATATTTTTGTCTCTATGCATGGGACGTATGATTATGAGAAATGGAAGTATGAAATCTTGTGGTCTATTAAAATTATGAAATGATTATTTATGTTAAACTAATGAACTCACCAACCTTTTGGTTGACACTTTAAAGCATGTTTATTCTCAGGTACGAAAGAAATCTTCTGCTGTGCATTTGCTCATCTTAGAGATATTACTTGAAGTCATTCATGACATATTTCAAAAGACGTTTGCATTCGAGTCGTTGATTTCATCAAGATTATTATTAAGTCTATTATAGTAAAATATATTACGAAATGGTATGCATGTTGTCAACTTTTGATGTAATGAAAGATTGTCTTTTCAAAAACGAATGCAATGTTTGTAAAATATATCATATAGAGGTCAAATACCTCGCGATGTAATCAACTGTTGTGAATCGTTTATAATCGATATAGACTTCGTCCGGATGGATTAGGACGGGCCGCTTCACCAACAGCCTTTAACTGCATAAATTCAATCTCCATCTTCTGGATCTCGGTCCTAGGGCAATATTCCTCAATCAGGGCCCCTTTGAATTCCTCCCATGGGGTAGCAAATGCCTCATCAATACCTTTTGCTTGAGCCAACGTGTTCCACCACGTTAGTGCGCCGCCAGACAGAGTGCATGAAGCAAACTTGGTTTTATTCGCTTTCGAGCAGTTACTAACTCGAAACACTGATTCTAATTTCTCGAACCATCTAGTGAGACCAACCGGCCCATCCGTTCCACTGAAGTTGTGGGGTTTGCAGCTTTGGAACTCTTTGTACGTGCACCCATTACGAATGGGCTGAATAACCGATGGCGGTGGTGGAGGAGCTTGGGGTTGCATTTCCGCAATGGCCGTGGCTACCCTTTCAGCAATCATCTCCTCAATTTGGGCTACGGTAGGTGTTGATGTTGATCGTCCGTTGGCCATGGTGTTCTAAACAAAAATTTTAACTCAAGTCAAAATCCAGTATTCAAATAGTAATAATACAGTATATGGTAACCAACATGGAAGCAACACATCACATGTTTATTAAGTAATACAACCAGGTACAAATACCACAGAATCATAGAGTAACGTAAATAGAACATCGTGCAAAAATTAAATAACGCAAAGTTTCATTCATTAATAATAATAAATTGCATACATTCGCAAAGTTTCGTACAATACATAAGTGAAATATAAAACTACAATTAGATTACATAATGAAATCTACTACAAAAGCCCTACGGTGATGGTGGGTGTAGGATGTCCAATACGTGGGACATCTGGTCCTCGAGCTCAGTTACCCGAGCACGGAGGATCTCCACCTCCCTCTTCAGTTCCTCGACAGAGGGAGTGGGTGGGGCAGGTGGTGCAGTCTGTACGAGTGGTACTGGTGGAGCTGGTGGTGCAGACGGTCCGGCTCCAGAAGTAGAGGATGCGAAGCGGTAAGGCTTACGAATGAAGGGATCAGCAGGATACGGCACAAGCCGCTTACGGGCGGTAACCCTACGACGCCGAACATATGCGTCAGTGAATGCTCGACCTCCGTTGATCCCCAAAATAATGGTGCCGTCGAAACGGTACCGCTTCTTCGGCGGGGTGGAGGGTGGCTGAACAGGTGCGTCATCAAGGTCCTCCTCGTCGGAGTCATCATCACTAGAGTCGTCTGTGGATGAGTCGTCGGATGACGGGTCATCTGAATCATGTGAAGGTGGCTGCACGGGTGGCTGTACTGGCTCTCCTCGGGCGGCCATCATCTGTCGGTATCTAAAAGGCGGGATCGGTACGAGTCGTCCATCAGGAGCGCGTCGGCTCCAATGACGATACTGATTACGGAATGGACCTTCCTCAAATTTTGCGGGAATCACAACACCACCAGGATGGTGCTGTGGCTCCTGAGGTACCGGGGCAAGTGGAGCTGGAATCTCCGGGAGGTCCTGGGCTCCGTCTGCAGTACCCACTGGGGCAGGCGCATGACTACTAGCTCCGGAGGACGAAGCGCCTGGGTCACTGGTGGGTAACGGGATCGGTGTGTCGGCAACAGCAGTAGGTGAGGTGGCTGACGAGTCTGAACTGCCCAAAACGATAGCAGGTGGAATATCCGACATCTGAACAAGGAAAAATAAATTTTCCATGTCAGTAAGTCATAAAGCAAGCACGTATTAGGCCAAGTAACTACAACAGTCTAACTCATGTGTAACAGTAAGTAGCATGGCAATAACGACAAGTATCATGCAATCGAAAGAAGATAATAGCATGCAGTAGTGAAATCATGTAATAGCATACGGCATATAGCAGTAAAAGTAAGCAGCAGCATGCAGTAAGTGAAAGGACCCATCCTAATCCATCCGGACGAAGTCCATATCGATTATAACCGAATCACAACAGTTGATTACATCGCGAGGTACTTGACCTCTATATGATACATTTTACAAACATTGCATTCGTTTTTGAAAAGACAATATTTCATTACATCGAAAGTGGACGTCATGCATACCATTTTATAATATCTAACTATAATTGGCTTAATAATAATCTTGATGAATTCAACGACTCGAATGCAACGTCTTTTGAAATATGTCATGAATGACTCCAAGTAATATCTTTAAAATGAGCAATGGCATAGCGGAAGATTTCTTTCATACCTGAGAATAAACATGCTTTCAAGTGTCAACCAAAAGGTTGGTGAGTTCATAGGTTTATCATAAATAATTATTTCATAATTTTAATAGACCACAAGATTTCATATTTTCGTTTTTCATAAACATACGTCCCATGCATAGAGACAAAAATATCATTCATATGGATTGAATACCTGGTAACCGACATTCACAATATACATATAAGAATATCCCCATCATTCCGGGATCCTCCTTCGGACATGATATAAATTTCGAAGTACTAAAGCATCCGGTACTTTGGATGGGGCTTGTTGGGCCCGATATATCTATCTTTAGAGTTCGCGTCAATTAGGGTGTCTGTTCCCTAATTCTTAGATTACCGGACTATATAGGGGCATATTCGATTCGATCATTCAACCATACAATGTAGTTTCGATTACTTGTGTCTATTTCGTAAAACAGTTATAAAAGCAGCGCATGTATTCTCAGTCCCAAAAATATATATTGCAAAAGCATTTAAAAAAGGGAGCAAATGAAACTCACGCATATAAATATTGTAAAACAGTTAATAAAGCATTTGCATGTATTCTCAGCCCAAAAATGTAAAGAGTAAAAAGGGCAAATGAACTCACCTAATGTATTTTGTAGTAAAAATACATATGACGACATTAAACAATTGAACAAAGCAGGGTTGGCCTCGGATTCACGAACCTATATCAATTGTATATCTATTAAAACATATAATGGAAATCACATAATTTCATTTATTAATATATTTTATTTATATATTAGTAGTTATATAGAATTTATACTAACTTTCATTTAAAAACATATACCTATTTTATATCTTAAATTATATGTTATATATTTATTTTGTATATATATATTTTAAATGATTAAAAAAAATATCAATAGTTTGTTATATGTAAGTATTTATATAATTAATGTTAATATGAAAATAATAATAAAAATAATAATAATAGTAATAATAATAATTATAATATCTACAATAATAATACTAATAATAATAACAATAATAATGATAATACTAATACTAATAATAATAATAATAATATTAATGATAATAATAATAATGATATTAAATTAAATTAATAATAATAATAATACCTTTAATTGTAACAAGTGGGCTTAGTTCAACATCTTAAATTAAGAAGCCCAAATCATCAAACCCATTTAATTGATCAAGTGATCCGATAAGCCCAACACTGATTAAGTAAACCGATTAAAATAGGTGTGGGTAGAGTTCGATCGGCTTCATTTCATCCAGATTCATCATCATCGTCTTCATCGCGATTATCCTCACCATCATCATCTATTCTTCACTTCCGTATCTTAATCTTCATCAATCAAGCACCCAATTTCTATCGGTATAGTTACAAGTTCAAATTTCAATTTCAATTTCAATTTCCTGTGAGTCTGTATGATTTTGTGTAACCCTAATCGTAACCTATTGTGGATCTGTTTGTAGTTAGGGTTTTGAAGTGGATTCAATTGAATGACAGGTGCATCAAAGCTAATTCACATCAGAGGGATTCGTTTTGGTGCTCGTATTGATGACTCCGCCCGTACACAGTTTGATCCATCTCCAATTGTCACCATCGTGTACAGGTATGGCCAAAATTCTAACTAATTAAATCCTTTCCATAATTGTAAATTCTGTTTGATACCTAAGTTTAGTTATCATTCAATTACCCATGATTCGAAAGAAAACTCTGTAAATGCAGTTTCAATATCGAGGTTTCGTCATCATATATTTTCAGGTCTGATAGATGAGGTTTTTGTAAAATTCCATGTTAATTATCTATTAAAATTTATCTATGTGTATCGTAAAAAAAAATGAAGCTGTATAGCAGCAGTTACAGATTAGCACAATAGCAGTCTCTTCTGGGTTTAAAAAGATTTCGAGCAGGAAGATAAATGGTATGTGATTGAGGTTGGTTTTGGTTTGAAGTTGAATAGATTACAGAAAAACAAGCAGATATGAGTATGTCGTGGTGGTTTAAGGTGGTGATAGGCTGTAAAAAAAAATAGAATAGCAGTTTCATTTTTAAAAAAAAAATATTGGGTAATAGATGGTGATGTGGGTGTGTGTATATACATAATCATGATGACCCGTGTTGATTAGATTGTAGCTGAGAAACCACATCCAAGGATGGTTCTAAAAACGTGCGAGTTATTATGAATAGAACCTGAGAATGCAGTCCTTGTAAGTGATGACCGTAGAAATGATATATGTAGGGTACCCGAGATGCGGCTGTGATGCTTGGCTTTGGGGAAGCGACGTTCATTCCTTCAAAAAGGTAAACAGTACGTATCTTAGAAGTGTTAACATGGATTGGTCTGTTGGAGTTTAGGTTGATTGTCCAAAATGGGTTTGGGTTAATTATGGGTAACTGTTATGCTTGGTTAGACAGGTTGACCCTTTGGCCATGTTCGACTTAGTTGTTCGTTATCAATGTAATAATTGATAAACGGCTTTGGTTTGGTCTAGTAGTTTGTGAGTTAAGAAATCTCGAATCCTTATAATCAACTTCACTAAATTATGTAAAAAGTCGAAATATTATAAAGTTGATACAAAGGCTTTTATCTGTTATTGCAGATTGAGGCCGTGTTTGAAACAGAAGTATATATAGTAGAGGTTATGAATCACCGAATGATGATGAGGATGGATTGTGATGGTGGTTGTCGATCAAAAGAGAAGAAGGAGAACAAGTGATGATATCTCTATCTATATGTGTATGTGTTATATATTTATGTATAATAAAAGATAGGATAGTGACATGAAACAGAAAGCCAAATGTTTGTTTTGATTGATCGAACTGTATTTGTATGTATCTAGGATATGCATAATATAGAAAAGATATTATAGATAAAGATATTCTGGGTTGACAGGAAGGCAGAGATATTATGATTCCAATTTACTTGTTATCTATATTTATATATAATTTATATCATAAAGTGTTCAAGTGGTTTGCTATGTGTTAAACAATAAAGAAAAATAAAGGTGATAGGATACATATCTATACCTTTTGCTTATGTCGTGATTTATATATATGCATTATGCACATGTATATTAAATATTCAAAGTAAGTTTGTTAGTGGTAAAAGGACAATCAATCACAGAATACAGAATCACCAATATATCAATTATACACAGTACATCACTTTAGTAATTTAATTCGTAACTAGAAGTTGTTTGCATTCATATGTATTTTATAAATGTTTGGAAAGATGCAAAAGATTACGTAGTAACATATCATAATTCAATCCTAATTCATATTCATAATTCAATCATTAATAGTACATGAATAGGTAGCAGCCATTTATTTGGCTTTTATCTACTGACGATTTTAACATGCGAATTATATCGTGGTCCGTTGTTACTCAATAGCAAGTAAAAGTATCCAAAAAAATTCCATATTTTTAAATTAACTATATTTATTTATGTTGGTCATTATAATATAAAATTTAGTCATTAAATCAATAAATAAAAATTACATCAACTGTCCCTCTCATTTATGGGTAAAATATAAAAAGTGTTAAAATTAAATAATTAGGTCCTAAATATACTTTTAATAAGCCTATAACTTATATAACTCATTTTTGGTTCACCACTTAATTTAAAATCATATAAGCTCGTTTTTAACTTGATTAATAACTGTTAAGATGACAAACGAGTGCTACGATGATTTACATAATGAATTCGAAACCAACTATGTATTTTCAATATACTTTATATATTTTTATTTTAATAATAAATTTATTATTACTTACATCATTTTATTTTACAAAATTAATTATAATAACCACGTAATATAATATTTCAAATTATATTAAAATATACAGATATGCATTTTTAAATATATATGTATCTATTTACAAATAGTAATTCGTGAATCGTCGGAAATAGTCAAAGGGTAATTTGAATATATGAACATAGTTTCCAAACTTTTTGAGACTCATCCTAACAGACTTTGCTTATCGTGTCGAAATCATAAAAGATTAAGTTTAAATTTGGTCAAAAATTCCCGGGTCGTCACAGTACCTACCCGTTAAAGAAATTTCGTCCCGAAATTTGAGTGAGGTCATCATGGCTAACAATAAATATGTTTTCATGACGAATATGAGTTGATAATTAGAGTTTTATCTTCATTGAGTTATATAGATAAAATGATTCGATTAATCGAATCGTATGAATGAAGTTATCACAGAAGATTGAGGTATGGTAATAGATATTTGTCTTTACTTTTAACGTAGTCACGTTTGAATTTAGGAAGTAAGGTGCATCTTAACTTTTGACGTTATCTTGGTTGAATTCCGGAATTCAAGGGATTTAAAAGAAAATCTTCGAAGTCTAAAAGATTTGATTCTTCGACGAATAAAGAAATTAAGATCTCTATAATTAAATACGGTGATCTCTCCCGATTACTACGTCTGATATTTCCATTATAAATTAAGCTCTTCTGTTCCATTACTCTCACCATTCCTTTACTTTCTTTCTTAGTTCATACATCCAAAAGATTGTAATAATGCTTAATCCAGTTCTAATCCTTGATATTTTTCTAATTATCATTTCTATCATCCTTCTTTTCAATCTTCCATCAGAAGAATCTGTTTACTTCTACTATTACCTTGGGGTGATACTATTCTTAATTATACCGTGTCTTTATATTGCTATCCGTATTAATATCCACGATTTGTAATCTCCGTTTTGTTATTGGACTTGATATTTTCTCTTATATTTTGGAGCTCTTTGCCTTTTTATTATCTTCTCAACCTCTAGTAAAGCGAGTAACGGTCCAGAATTCATAAGCATGGAGTTTCGAATGAACATCATGTTCTAAACAAGAAAGAACGTATTAGCACGATTTGATTTGTCAAATTTCCAGAATCACTGAGAATAGAACTATCAAGAATATATTTTCTTGATATGTTCAGAAGTTAAGTAGAATGAAAGAGTTATGTAACATGGCACATGATGATGTTATAATCTGTGAATCATCACGTTCCATTAGAAACTCAGCATGACTTACTGTAATATAATCACGTTGATCAAGTGTCATTATATTATACTAACTCATGCATCAGTTCCCAACATTACTTCAATAACATTCATATTTTAAGCTCGAAAGTTTACAAAATATAGAAACTAACAGTTTTTATATGATGTAACACTGATAGCACAAAGAGATTAATGATTTCAGATAAGAATAGTTATAAAAAATATCTCCAGGAATATGAAGGATATTTATAATGAAAGATACGATAATATCTCAGAATATTTAAGATCAGAGGATGATAGAAATTATTGTCTGCAAGGGTTTAGAGTAAAGAGTAAGATATTCGCTAAAGACTTTAGCAGGCATTGAATCATTTGGATTCTTTGAAGTCAAACTTATTCTTTGTGATTTGTCCACGGCTTTCTTCATAGTTTCGCATAATCTGCTTTTCGGTACTAAATTTTCTATTGAATGTTTCCAATATAATGATATACAGGAAGCACGAAGAGGTATATAATTTCGGACGAGAATATTTTTGAAAATATCCTCAGAAATATCGAAGATATTGATGATGATATTTTGGAATTTCTAAGTTTGAAGGTTGATGAAGAAAAATTTTCCGCAAGATTTTAACGTGACTTCGGAGCAAGATATTCTCTAAAGATTTCAACGGATCCAGAATTACCTGGATTCTTTGAATATAGGGTATGATCCTTGTATTTGTCCTTAGTCTCCTTCATGGGTAGCTCAATCTGTTTTTCAATACCCAATTTTCTATCGAGTGTTCCCAACACTCCTTTCTTTATCATCAAACTTTTGGTCGTTTAGACCATCTACCATTTTTCTGTTTCCTATGCATTTAATGCTATGATATCTGAATCATCAGTTATTAATCCGAGGTGGTTTCAGGAAAATTGTGTTTTTAGATGATTAAACGCTGATGGTAATATGGTGGAATATGAAAGGTTCCCTGGTAACAATAAAAGAGCACGCGTATATATCATCGTTATAATAAGGTTGTTTCGTACGAAAAGTCGAAGTTGTCTTGCTGGAGCTGTGACAAAACTGGCTATCTCGAACAGCAGATGCAAAGTTATTTTTGGTAATAATAACGCTAAAGGAATTAGCACAATTGCGAGTTAAACGTTTACTCAGGTTCCGAGTGTTTTCAGGTGTATAACTATATGCATCACTCTTTCCTTCCGTAGATGAAGTGCGGTTGATTCATCCTATCGATTGAGGTGTTTTCAAGAATCATGAAAGGTTTGAACGCAGATTAGAATTGTCAAGATACAAATGAGGTTTAAGATGAAATCAAGTGGCAAACTTGAAGAATTATTTAGTTTCATATTTATAATTAATATTTTAATTCATTTTAATTGTCCAATGTTGATAGCCCACAGTTAGCAGTGTACAAATAATAATTCATATATAAGTTACTATATAATATTCAAATTAATTAATACGTATCGTGACCCGTATACGTCTCAGACTCGATCACAACCCAAAGTATATATATTATTTGAGAATCAACCTCAACTCTGTATAGAGAACTCGATCATTACTGCATATAAAGTGTCTATGGTGATTCTAAATAATATATATAGATGCGTCAATATGATATGTCAAAACCTTGTATACGTGTCCCGATATTTAAAGTGCGTAAAATAAATACAGAAATTAAATGACGATAAATAAAATGCGTAAAGTAAATAACAGAATTTGAATGACGATAATTAAAATTGCGATAAATAAATTGCGATAAATAAATAGCGATAATTAAATGGTAATACGGAAATAACAGTTAGCTTGGAACAGTTAGCTAGGATTTTATTAGCGTGGATTCTTAACAAAATTTCATATTGTTAATTAGTCTGTTTCTAATCAATTTTTATTGTGTCCATTTTTTCTTCATTATGCCACTTGTTGGATTCTGATATGTCAAAATCCTAATATGAAATTGAATTTGAATGAAAATAGTTATTCTTTGGTGAACGGATACGTATATCGATGGATGTAAGTAGGATAGTATATGACTGTTGAAACAGATTCGAAGAACGTACAATGTAACTTATTAATGTGAAATTTAAATATTCCTCTGGTATTACCTACCCGTTAAAACATTTTCACCATTAACAGTTTGTACAAGAGAATTTTTAATTACAATCTTTATGAAAACATATATACATATATATTTTCTTCAGATGTATTCATGGATTTAATGAGTTAATATGATATTAAACTCATTTGCTTTTCGGTTGGAACTAGAATAAATAATTTCTAAAACTTTAGAGATTACATATTCGCCATGTCGAACGAAGATAATTGAGGTAGAACGATACGTAGAACGAAGATCATACTCAAAGTACAGATGATGATATTGAAGCATGGATTGTTGATGGTACTGGTGCTGTTATTGATGGTACTGTTGGTGCCGGTGATGTTGCTGAAGCTAGTACATTTTGCACCATATTCTCCGAATTGATTATTCGAGTGCGAAGTTCATTGACTTATTACTCCAGGATGATTGTCGATCGGAACGAGCGGATGAATAAAGTTCAGAATTGTGGATAGAATATAATCTTGTCGAGTTTCCCTGGAAATGAGACTGAAAATGGTGTCTCGAACAGGTTCACCGGTAAACGCTTCAGGTTCATTGTCAAGAGGTGAATTCGGTTGGTGGAAGGGATCGCCTTCTTCGCGTCTCCATTGTTTAAGTCGACTACGAACTCATCAAATGAATTGGGGATGACTGATTGATTGATTCATTCTGGTGACACCGCTTTTGGAATTTAGGTGAATATCCCTGTCGGAATAGCTGTCGGAATACTTATCGGAATAGCTATCGAAATCTGTGGGACTCGAACTGGTTGTGGGATTCATCTCGTACGATCAGATGAAGAATTTTCGATAAGAAATAGATTATAGGATGTAGATTAGTACCCTGCAATACATAATTTATATATGCATATATAATACTAAAATCCCATAAGTTATGGAGGAATCTACGGAAGCTGTCAGGCAAAGTCTACAGTAACAGATATGCTAAGATATGAATTAGTAGATACGCTAAGATACGAATTTTGTCTATACACTATTCATGCAATCATTACAGTAAGATGTGTCTAGACTAGGAATGATAAGCAGGTAATATCCTAAGGATGATAAGCAAATGATTTTCGACAAAAATGGTAAGCAAAACTTTTGACATGCAGACACGGTCGAAGTCCAGACTCACTAATGCATCCTAACGACTATCAGTTAGACATACTAATGCAAGATCTGGTTCACTAAGACCACCGCTCTGATACCAACTGAAAGGACCCGTCCTAATCCATCCGGACGAAGTCCATATCGATTATAACCGAATCCCAACAGTTGATTACATCGCGAGGTACTTGACCTCTATATGATACATTTTACAAACATTGCATTCGTTTTTGAAAAGACAATATTTCATTACATCGAAAGTGGACGTCATGTATACCATTTTATAATATCTAACTATAATTGGCTTAATAATAATCTTGATGAATTCAACGACTCGAATGCAACGTCTTTTGAAATATGTCATGAATGACTCCAAGTAATATCTTTAAAATGAGCAATGGCATAGCGGAAGATTTCTTTCATACCTGAGAATAAACATGCTTTCAAGTGTCAACCAAAAGGTTGGTGAGTTCATAGGTTTATCATAAATAATTATTTCATAATTTTAATAGACCACAAGATTTCATATTTCCGTTTTTCATAAACATACGTCCCATGCATAGAGACAAAAATATCATTCATATGGATTGAATACCTGGTAACCGACATTCACAATATACATATAAGAATATCCCCATCATTCTGGGATCCTCCTTTGGACATGATATAAATTTCGAAGTACTAAAGCATCCGGTACTTTGGATGGGGCTTGTTGGGCCCGATAGATCTATCTTTAGAGTTCGCGTCAATTAGGGTGTCTGTTCCCTAATTCTTAGATTACCAGACTATATAGGGGCATATTCGATTCGATCATTCAACCATACAATGTAGTTTCGATTACTTGTGTCTATTTCGTAAAACAGTTATAAAAGCAGCGCATGTATTCTCAGTCCCAAAAATATATATTGCAAAAGCATTTAAAAAGGGGAGCAAATGAAACTCACGCATATAAATATTGTAAAACAGTTAATAAAGCATTTGCATGTATTCTCAGCCCAAAAATGTAAAGAGTAAAAAGGGCAAATGAACTCACCTAATGTATTTTGTAGTAAAAATACATATGACGACATTAAACAATTGAACAAAGCAGGGTTGGCCTCGGATTCACGAACCTATATCAATTGTATATCTATTAAAACATATAATGGAAATCACATAATTTCATTTATTAATATATTTTATTTATATATTAGTAGTTATATAGAATTTATACTAACTTTCATTTAAAAACATATACCTATTTTATATCTTAAATTATATGTTATATATTTATTTTGTATATATATATTTTAAATGATTAAAAAAATATAAATAGTTTGTTATATGTAAGTATTTATATAATTAATGTTAATATGAAAATAATAATAAAAATAATAATAGTAGTAATAATAATAATTATAATATCTACAATAATAATACTAATAATAATAACAATAATAATGATAATACTAATACTAATAATAATAATAATAATAATATTAATGATAATAATAATAATGATATTAAATTAAATTAATAATAATAATAATACCTTTAATTGTAACAAGTGGGCTTAGTTCAACATCTTAAATTAAGAAGCCCAAATCATCAAACCCATTTAATTGATCAAGTGATCCGATAAGCCCAACACTGATTAAGTAAACCGATTAAAATAGGTGTGGGTAGAGTTCTATCAGCTTCATTTCATCCAGATTCATCATCATCGTCTTCATCGCGATTATCCTCACCATCATCATCTATTCTTCACTTCCGTATCTTAATCTTCATCAATCAAGCACCCAATTTCTATCGGTATAGTTACAAGTTCAAATTTCAATTTCAATTTCCTGTGAGTCTGTATGATTTTGTGTAACCCTAATCGTAACCTATTGTGGATCTATTTGTAGTTAGGGTTTTGAAGTGGATTCAATTGAATGACAGGTGCATCGAAGCTAATTTACATCAGAGGGATTCGTTTTGGTGCTCGTATTGATGACTCCGCCCGTACACAGTTTGATCCATCTCCAATTGTCGCCATCGTGTACAGGTATGGCCAAAATTCTAACTAATTAAATCCTTTCCATAATTGTAAATTCTGTTTGATACCTAAGTTTAGTTATCATTCAATTACCCATGATTCGAAAGAAAACTCTGTAAATGCAGTTTCAATATCGAGGTTTCGTCATCATATATTTTCAGGTCTGATGGATGAGGTTTTTGTAAAATTCCATGTTAATTATCTATTAAAATTTATCTATGTGTATCGTAAAAAAAAATGAAGCTGTATAGCAGCAGTTACAGATTAGCACAATAGCAGTCTCTTCTGGGTTTAAAAGGATTTCGAGCAGGAAGATAAATGGTATGTGATTGAGGTTGGTTTTGGTTTGAAGTTGAATAGATTACAGAAAAACAAGCAGATATGAGTATGTCGTGGTGGTTTAAGGTGGTGATAGGCTGTAAAAAAAATAGAATAGCAGTTTCATTTTAAAAAAAAAATATTGGGTAATAGATGGTGATGTGGGTGTGTGTATATACATAATCATGATGACCCGTGTTGATTAGATTGTAGCTGAGAAACCACATCCAATGATGGTTCTAAAAACGTGCGAGTTATTATGAATAGAACCTGAGAATGCAGTCCTTGTAAGTGATGACCGTAGAAATGATATATGTAGGGTACCCGAGATGCGGCTGTGATGCTTGGCTTTGGGGAAGCGACGTTCATTTCTTCAAAAAGGTAAACAGTACATATCTTAGAAGTGTTAACATGGATTGGTCTGTTGGAGTTTAGGTTGATTGTCCAAAATGGGTTTGGGTTAATTATGGGTAACTGTTATGCTTGGTTAGACAGGTTGACCCTTTGGCCATGTTCGACTTAGTTGTTCGTTATCAATGTAATAATTGATAAACGGCTTTGGTTTGGTCTAGTAGTTTGTGAGTTAAGAAATCTCGAATCCTTATAATCAACTTCACTAAATTATGTAAAAAGTCGAAATATTATAAAGTTGATACAAAGGCTTTTATCTGTTATTGCAGATTGAGGCCGTGTTTGAAACAGAAGTATATATAGTAGAGGTTATGAATCACCGAATGATGATGAGGATGGATTGTGATGGTGGTTGTCGATCAAAAGAGAAGAAGGAGAACAAGTGATGATATCTCTATCTATATGTGTATGTGTTATATATTTATGTATAATAAAAGATAGGATAGTGACATGAAACAGAAAGCCAAATGTTTGTTTTGATTGATCAAACTTTATTTGTATGTATCTAGGATATGCATAATATAGAAAAGATATTATAGATAAAGATATTCTGGGTTGACAGGAAGGCAGAGATATTATGATTCCAATTTACTTGTTATCTATATTTATATATAATTTATATCATAAAGTGTTCAAGTGGTTTGCTATGTGTTAAACAATAAAGAAAAATAAAGGTGATAGGATACATATCTATACCTTTTGCTTATGTCGTGATTTATATATATGCATTATGCACATGTATATTAAATATTCAAAGTAAGTTTGTTAGTGGTAAAAGGACAATCAATCACAGAATACAGAATCACCAATATATCAATTATACACAGTACATCACTTTAGTAATTTAATTCGTAACTAGAAGTTGTTTGCATTCATATGTATTTTATAAATGTTTGGAAAGATGCAAAAGATTACGTAGTAACATATCATAATTCAATCCTAATTCATATTCATAATTCAATCATTAATAGTACATGAATAGGTAGCAGCCATTTATTTGGCTTTTATCTACTGACGATTTTAACACGCGAATTATATCGTGGTCCGTTGTTACTCAATAGCAAGTAAAAGTATCCAAAAAAATTCCATATTTTTAAATTAACTATATTTATTTATGTTGGTCATTATAATATAAAATTTAGTCATTAAATCAATAAATAAAAATTACATCAACTGTCCCTCTCATTTATGGGTAAAATATAAAAAGTGTTAAAATTAAATAATTAGGTCCTAAATATACTTTTAATAAGCCTATAACTTATATAACTCATTTTCGGATCACCACTTAATTTAAAATCATATAAGCTCGTTTTTAACTTGATTAATAACTGTTAAGATGACAAACGAGTGCTACGATCATTTACATAATGAATTCGAAACCAACTATGTATTTTCAATATACTTTATATATTTTTATTTTAATAATAAATTTATTATTACTTACATCATTTTATTTTACAAAATTAATTATAATAACCACGTAATATAATATTTCAAATTATATTAAAATATACAGATATGCATTTTTAAATATATATGTATCTATTTACAAATAGTAATTCGTGAATCGTCGGAAATAGTCAAAGGGTAATTTGAATATATGAACATAGTTTCCAAAATTTTTGAGACTCATCCTAACAGACTTTGCTTATCGTGTCGAAATCATAAAAGATTAAGTTTAAATTTGGTCGAAAATTCCCGGGTCGTCACAGTAAGTTCAGCGGAAACAAGTAAACTAGCAAGTTGTAGATTAATCCTATTAGTGAATCCTACTCGGGTCGGTCTTAGACTCACTAATGCAACCTAATTCCCTACAACCAATGCTCTGATACCAAATGTGATGCCCCGTACAAAACCATCGTGTACGAATCATCAACAACAGGATCATTACAAGGTCAAACACTATATGCTATTTCAAAATACGTTTGCATTCATGATAAAAAGGGGATGTCTTAACCAACACCAATCTTTAACAACCAAAGTATTCTTCAATGAATAGAAGCAAGGATAATAGTATGTGACCCATAGGTCATTACAAATCATAGTTTCAAAAGTAATAATGTTTATGAATGCAAAATAAACGTTCATGCGGTGACATCTCTAAAGCAGCGGGTGTCTACAGCAAGACTAGTACACAGCGGAAGCAACCTTAAGCACCTGAGAAAATCATGCTTAAAAACGTCAACACAAAGGTTGGTGAGCTATAGTTTAAGTATAACAGTATGTAAGGTAGGCCACGAGATTTCAGTGCTTCAACAAGCGTTTCAAAATAGTATGTAAAGTATATGTTTAACCGTGGGCACTTGGTAACTAACTTAACGTTTATACCGCCTGAAAGTACACTTGGCAATGTGTATGTATACAAAGTATTAAACACCCATTAAATACTAGTGCTACTAGCCCGAGTGGGGATATCAAACCCTATGGATCTATATCTAAGATTCGCGTTCACCTGTTCAAAAACCAATGACTAAACGTTACCGAGCTAAAGGAAATGTTTATGCCGTTGTATAACCCACACATATATAAAGTTTAAGTACTCGTTCCTAGTATGTAAAACGTAAAATGCGCATGTATTCTCAGTTCCCAAAATAGTTAAAGTTAAAAGGGATGCTATAACTCACAGTGGTAAAGTAGTGGTAAAGTCGAGTCGGGAAATAAGCAAGTACGTAGGTCCGGAAAGTCCTCAACCTAAGTCAAATAGTACTAAGTCAGTAAATCATCCCAATAGGTTTAAAAGTATGTAAATAAGGTCTTAAAGATCATCATCATTCATCATCAAACAAAAGGTGTAAAGTAAGTTTCGTTCATGAAAAGAGTTTAAAACAAAGGCTGACTTGGATCAGTCTCCACGGCCTCTATACCTACTGAAATAAGGTGAGACCAGTGGCCATGGCTCCGTATATGAGTCCTTTAGTTGTGGTAAAAATCCTAGAAGCAAACTCGTCTTCATTTGACCGTGGTGACGGTGTAAGTGCGAGTAGGTCAGAATTTTCAGCACAACGTTAAAAGGACATAGTGACGATCGGAGGGCCATAAATCCTAAACCGTAACTCGGATTAAGACGAGTCCTAAATGAAATGTTATCAACTCGAACAGAGCTAACTGAAAATCATCTTTACAGTAGCTCAGGTCATACTGATCAGACCCAAAAACAGTAAAACAATAGGTTCTGGTGGGTTTCTTGGTACTCGATGCTTATCACGGTTCTCATCCTTGATGCAGCTTCAAGTGTACAACTCGTTGATGTGTTTGCATCATCTTAACCAAGGTTTGACCATCATAAACTTGTGTAAGTCTAAGACATGTAGCACAACTCACTTAAGTGTTGCAAGTGTTTTGATGAACCAAAGTTACATCGAAGTCTTAGATTTAACAGATACATGAACTATAAAAGTAATATTGAACTACAAACTTGAAAGTAAACTAACTAATCAAGATCTTAAGATGTAGAACATAGTTCTTAGTTAGATCTTGAAGATCCAAGACCCAAAGGTCTAGATCTAAAGTTATTAAGTTAAATCTAACACAAGTATATGAAGTTATAACTAAAGAGTTACACTTCCATGTTCTTGAACCTTTAAAGTTAACTTTTGTTTAAGAAAAATGAGATCAAAGTTAACTAGTAACATTTGACCAAGAACAACATAAATCACAAATTTAAAGATGCAAGAAATGAAGTAATAAACTAAATAAACAAGTAACTAGTTCATTGTTGTTCATACTTTAAATATTCAAGCCAAAGCTTGATCTTTAAGAATGTAAACTTTAAGTTTACAAACATGAATTACAAGTATGCTTTTAACAACTCATGAACCTTCAATCTTTCTAAACATTATATGTAGAACATAAACTAGAGAGTTTTGTTCTTGTATGTCTTGTAAGAACAAGATGATATGAAGAATCAAACTAAAGAGTTTTGATTCTTAGTAACTAGTAAATAACAACAACGAGTAAGTAACAATAATCAAAGATAAGTAACAACAAACAAAAGAATGATGATGATGAAGGTGTTCTATGTTTCAGTTTTAATGAAGAAAAGGAAGAGAAGAAAGTCTCATGTTACTTACAAGAATATAGAGAAAAATGAGAGAAAAGTTGAGAGGAATTTGCAAGTAAAGTGTGTTTGAGGAAATGAGAGTGACTAGTGAAAGAGTAATATGGGAATTCAAAAAAAAAAAAAACACTCCCTTCCTACCCTTGGAGCCGACGGTTTGTGTATCAAGAGGGGGAGGGAAAAAATCCACTAGTTTATGCATGTAGTAGTCTTTAAAAGTTGGTTAATAAGGGTGTTTTTATGGGAATGGTGTGTAACTAAGTAAGTAACAAGATTCTATAAGCATTACACCAACTAGTTTCATCTTAAGTAATACTTACATAAATTAGTGGGCTAACTAGTCCATTAAAGAAGTAGGGTGGGCTCTTTAAGTCCATTAACACTAATAAAAGCCCAAGTTCCATTAATTAACAAATTAATCCAATAAAGCCCAAGTAATTAACTAATAACCTTAGTTAATTAAAATGATTAATAAAACTTAATCATGAATATAAATAATACTTGAAAATATTATTCGTGTAATGTACGTGTGTCACAAAGACATTTCGGGCATTCAAAGTTAATCGCGTTAACAAGTAAATGTATATAAACAATACATTCAATAAATCATAAGTATTAATAATAATTATTAATAAATAAACGTTGGAAAAATCCAGGGTCGTTACATTACCCACCTGTTAAAGAAAATTTCGTCCCGAAATTTTAAGCTGAGGTAGATGGAACAGTCGGGAAAAGGGGAGGATACTTCTGCATCATTTGATCCTCTCGCTCCCCAGTAAACTCAGGTCCTCGTTTGGCATTCCATCATACTCGGATGATCGGAATCTTGTTGCATTTCAAAGTCTTGACCTCACGGTCCATAATTTTAACAGGCTCTTCCACGAAGTGGAGTTTGTCATCAATAGTAAGTTCTTCAAGTGGTATGATAAGTTCGGGTGCAGCAAGACACTTCTTCAAGTTTGACACGTGGAAGATAGGATGAACTGAGCTCAATTATGCTGGAAGATCCAAACGGTAAGCAACGGGTCCAACACGTTCCAAAATTTCAAAAGGACTAATGTATCGCGGGTTTAACTTTTCGTGCTTTCCAAAACGGATCACACCTTTCCAAGGTGCAACCTTCAACATTACACGGTCGTCCACGTTGAATTCAAAGTTTTTACGTTTAAGATCGGCATAACTCTTTTGACGATCGCGGGCAATCTTAAGTCTAGCTTTAATCTGAGCAATTTTCTCCGTGGTTTCATGGACTACCTCGGGTTCGGTGATTTACTTTTCGCCTACTTCAGCCCAACAAATAGGAGATCGGCACTTGTGGCCATACAATGCTTCAAAAGGTGCGACATTAATACTCGAGTGATAACTGTTGTTGTACGAGAATTCGGCTAGCGGCAAATGCCTTTCCCAGGCCTTTCCGAAATCAATGACACATGCCCGCAACATGTCCTCCAAGGTCTGAATCGTTCGTTCACTTTGCCCGTCAGTCTGTGGGTGATAAGCAGTACTGATGTCGAGACGGGTTCCCATGGCTTCTTGCAAAGAACGCCAAAATCTAGAAGCAAAACGGGGATCGCGATCTGAGATGATCGATAAAGGTACACCATGACGAGATACAACCTCTTTGATGTATAGTTGAGCAAGTCTCTCCATCGTATCCTTTTCCTTCATAGCCAATAAGTGTGCATATTTGGTAAGACGGTCAACGATAACCCAGATGGTATCGTATCCGCCCACCGTATTTGGTAGCTTGGTGATGAAATCCATCGTTATCCTTTCCCACTTCCATTGTGGGATTTTCGGTTATTGAAGTAACCCAGAAGGTCTCTGATGTTCGGCCTTAACTTTCGAACTAGTCAAACACTCACCAACATAAGTTGCAACGTCCTTCTTAAGATTCGGCCACCAGTACTGTTCTTTAAGGTCGTGGTACATTTTGCCCACTCTGGGATGAATCAAATATCTCGACTTGTGTGCTTCATCAAGTATGAGGTTCCGTAGATCTCCATAACGTGGTACCCAAATTCTTCCAGCATAACATCGGAGTCCAGACCCCCTAACCTCGAATTGAGAGACAAGAATGTTCAAATGTTCGTGAGATAAATTCTCCTCCTTGAGAGCCTCATCTTGGGCTACTCGGATCTGACTGTTGAGATTCGAATGAATGGTGATGTTCAGTGCCCGAACACGAAGAGGTGCCGTCCTCTCCTTTGGGCTTAAAGTGTCAGCTACAACATTAGCCTTGCCAGGATGATAACGGAGTTCACAATCGTAGTCGTTCAACATCTCGATCCATCGACGCTGTCTCATGTTCAGTTGCTTCTGATCGAAGATGTGTTGGAGACTTTTGTGGTCGGTGAAGATAGTGCTTTTTGTTCCATAAAGATAGTGTCTCCACAATTTGAGCGCAAAGACCACGGCTCCAAGTTCAAGATCGTGTGTAGTGTAGTTCCGCTCGTGAATCTTCAGTTGACGAGAAGTGTAGGCAATAACAATTTGAGCACAAAGACCACGGCTCCAAGTTCAAGATCGTGCTGCATATTAAGGTTATTCAAATTTGTAAGTATCTGGAAAGAAGATCACACCTGAAATGTCCCGTTCTTATTGATTAAAAATGTTCCATATTAATTGATTTCGTTGCGAGGTTTTGACCTCTATATGAGACGTTTTTCAAAGACTGCATTCATTTTTAAAACAAACCATAACCTTTATTTCATAAATAAAGGTTTAAAAAGCTTTACGTAGATTATCAAATAATGATAATCTAAAATATCCTGTTTACACACGACCATTACATAACGGTTTACAATACAAATATGTTACATCGAAATCAGTTTGTTGAATGCAGTTTTTACACAATATCATACAAACATGGACTCCAAATCTTGTCCTTATTTTAGTATGCAACAGCGGAAGCTCTTAGTATTCACCTGAGAATAAACATGCTTTAAACGTCAACAAAAATGTTGGTGAGTTATAGGTTTAACCTATATATATCAAATCATAATAATAGACCACAAGATTTCATATTTCAATACACATCCCATACATAGAGATAAAAATCATTCATATGGTGAACACCTGGTAACCGACATTAACAAGATGCATATATAAGAATATCCCCATCATTCCGGGACACCCTTCGGATATGATATAAATTTCGAAGTACTAAAGCATCCGGTACTTTGGATGGGGTTTGTTAGGCCCAATAGATCTATCTTTAGGATTCGCGTCAATTAGGGTGTCTGTTCCCTAATTCTTAGATTACCAGACTTAATAAAAAGGGGCATATTCGATTTCGATAATTCAACCATAGAATGTAGTTTCACGTACTTGTGTCTATTTTGTAAATCATTTATAAAACCTGCATGTATTCTCATCCCAAAAATATTAGATTTTAAAAGTGGGACTATAACTCACCTTCACAGATTTTTACTTCGTCGGGAAGTAAGACTTGGCCACTGGTTGATTCACGAACCTATAACAATATATACATATATATCAAAGTATGTTCAAAATATATTTACAACACTTTTAATATATTTTGATGTTTTAAGTTTATTAAGTCAGCTGTCCTCGTTAGTAACCTACAACTAGTTGTCCACAGTTAGATGTACAGAAATAAATCGATAAATATTATCTTGAATCAATCCACGACCCAGTGTATACATATCTCAGTATTGATCACAACTCAAACTATATATATTTTAGAATCAACCTCAACCCTGTATAGCTAACTCCAACATTCACATATAGAGTGTCTATGGTTGTTCCGAAATATATATAGATGTGTCGACATGATAGGTCGAAACATTGTATACGTGTCTATGGTATCTCAAGATTACATAATATACAATACAAGTTGATTAAGTTATGGTTGGAATAGATTTGTTACCAATTTTTACGTAGCTAAAATGAGAAAAATTATCCAATCTTGTTTTACCCATAACTTCTTCATTTTAAATCCGTTTTGAATGAATCAAATTGCTATGGTTTTATATTGAACTGTCTTTTATGAATCTAAACAGAAAAAGTATAGGTTTATAGTCGGAAAAATAAGTTACAAGTCGTTTTTGTAAAGGTAGTCATTTCAGTCGAAAGAACGACGTCTAGATGACCATTTTAGAAAACATACTTCCACTTTGAGTTTAACCATATTTTTTGGATATAGTTTCATATTCATAATAAAAATCATTTTCTCAGAATAACAACTTTTAAATCAAAGTTTATCATAGTTTTTAATTAACTAACCCAAAACAGCCCGCGGTGTTACTACGACGGCGTAAATCCGGTTTTACGGTGTTTTTCGTGTTTTCAGGTTTTAAATCATTAAGTTAGCATATCATATAGATATAGAACATGTGTTTAGTTGATTTTAAAAGTCAAGTTAGAAGGATTAACTTTTTTTTGCGAACAAGTTTAGAATTAACTAAACTATGTTCTAGTGATTACGAGTTTAAACCTTCGAATAAGATAGTTTTATATATATGAATCGAATGATGTTATGAACATCATTACTACCTCAAGTTTAGTAGGTAAACCTACTGGAAGTGACAATAAATGATCTAGCTTCAAAGGATCTTGGATGGCTTGAAAGTTCTTGAAGTAGGATCATGACACAAAAACAAGTTCAAGTAAGATTTTTACTCGAATTAAGATAGTTTATAGTTATAGAAATTGAATCAAAGTTTGAATATGAATATTACCTTGAATAAGAAAGATAACCTACTGTATATAACAAAGGTTTCTTGATCTTAGATGATTACTTGGAATGGATTAGAAAGCTTGGAAGTAAATTAGTAAACTTGAAGGGATTTTTGAAGTGTTCTTGAAGTGTTCTTCCTATGATGATTATAGCTTGATTCTTGAAGTGATTTTTGATGAAGATGATGATTAACTACTGGAAAAATACGTTCATAATAGTGTGGGTGTGTTGAGAGAGAATTAGAAAGAGAATTGGAAGTGAAATGGAGTGAATGATGAGTGGTAATTGGTGAGTGGTGAGTGGGGTTAAAAGGAGTTCTAGTTAGTTGACTAGCTCATGGTAGAAGTTAAAATTGATTAGTCATACATGACATAATCAAGAGTGGAATCCCATGCTAGTTCCTATTGGTATATACCCATAGTAAGTACGTTTTGAAGCTGTGTATAATACGGGTAAAAATACGACTAGAATTCTTGATGAAAGAAAAGAATGGGAAAGTAACTGTAACCATTTTCGTTAAGTATGAGTGTTTTGATATATGTTTTGAAGTCTTCCAAAAGTATTTTAATACATCTAAATACACTACATGTATATACATTTTAACTGAGTCGTTAAGTCATCGTTAGTCGTTACATGTAAGTGTTGTTTTGAAACCTTTAAGTTAACGATCTCAATTAATGTTGTTAACCCATTGTTTATTATATCTAATGAGATGTTAAATTATTATATTATCATGATATTATGATATATTAATATATCTTAATATGATATATATACATTTAACTGTCGTTACAACGATAATCGTTACATATATGTCTCGTTTCGAAATCCTTAAGTTAGTAGTCTTGTTTATATGTATATAACTCATTGTTAATATACTTATAGAGATACTTACTTATCATAATCTCATGTTAACCATATGTATATCCATATATATATCGTCATGTCGTTTTTACAAGTTTTAACGTTCGTGAATCGCCGGCCAACTTGGGTGGTCAATTGTCTATATGAAACATATTTCAATTAATCAAGTCTTAACAAGTTTGATTGCTTAACATGTTGGAAACATTTAATCATGTAAATATAAATCTCAATTAATATATATAAACATGGAAAAGTTCGGGTCACTACAGTACCTACCCGTTAAATAAATTTCGTCCCGAAATTTTAAGCTGTTGAAGGTGTTGACGAATCTTCTGGAAATAGATGCGGGTATTTCTTCTTCATCTGATCTTCACGCTCCCAGGTGAACTCGGGTCCTCTACGAGCATTCCATCGAATCTTAACAATTGGTATCTTGTTTTGCTTAAGTCTTTTAACCTCACGATCCATTATTTCGACGGGTTCTTCGATGAATTGAAGTTTTTCGTTGATTTGGATTTCATCTAACGGAATAGTGAGATCTTCTTTAGCAAAACATTTCTTCAAATTCGAGACGTGGAAAGTGTTATGTACAGCCGCGAGTTGTTGAGGTAATTCAAGTCGGTAAGCTACAGGTCCGACACGATCAATAATCTTGAATGGTCCAATATACCTTGAATTTAATTTCCCTCGTTTACCAAATCGAACAACGCCTTTCCAAGGTGCAACTTTAAGCATGACCATCTCTCCAATTTCAAATTCTATATCTTTTCTTTTAATGTCAGCGTAGCTCTTTTGTCGACTTTGGGCGATTTTCAACCGTTGTTGAATTTGGATGATCTTCTCGGTAGTTTCTTGTATAATCTCCGGACCCGTAATCTGTCTATCCCCCACTTCACTCCAACAAATTGAAGACCTGCACTTTCTACCATAAAGTGCTTCAAACGGCGCCATCTCAATGCTTGATTGGTAGCTGTTGTTGTAGGAAAATTCTGCTAACGGTAGATGTCGATCCCAACTGTTTCCGAAATCAATAGCACATGCTCGTAGCATGTCTTCAAGCGTTTGTATCATCCTTTCACTCTGCCCATCAGTTTGTGGATGATAGGCAGTACTCATGTCTAGACGAGTTCCTAATGCTTGCTGTAATGTCTGCCAGAATCTTGAAATAAATCTGCCATCCCTATCAGAGATAATAGAGATTGGTATTCCATGTCTGGAGACGACTTCCTTCAAATACAGTCGTGCTAACTTCTCCATCTTGTCATCTTCTCTTATTGGCAGGAAGTGTGCTGATTTGGTGAGACGATCAACTATTACCCAAATAGTATCAAAACCACTTACAGTCCTTGGCAATTTAGTGATGAAATCCATGGTAATGTTTTCCCATTTCCATTCCGGGATTTCGGGTTGTTGAAGTAGACCTGATGGTTTCTGATGCTCAGCTTTGACCTTAGAACACGTCAAACATTCTCCTACGTATTTAGCAACATCGGCTTTCATACCCGGCCACCAAAAATGTTTCTTGAGATCCTTGTACATCTTCCCCGTTCCAGGATGTATTGAGTATCTGGTTTTATGAGCTTCTCTAAGTACCATTTCTCTCATATCTCCAAATTTTGGTACCCAAATCCTTTCAGCCCTATACCGGGTTCCGTCTTCCCGAATGTTAAGATGCTTCTCCGATCCTTTGGGTATTTCATCCTTTAAATTTCCCTCTTTTAAAACTCCTTGTTGCGCCTCCTTTATTTGAGTAGTAAGGTTATTATGAATCATTATATTCATAGATTTTACTCGAATGGGTTCTCTGTCCTTCCTGCTCAAGGCATCGGCTACCACATTTGCCTTCCCCGGGTGGTAACGAATCTCAAAGTCATAATCATTCAATAATTCAATCCACCTACGCTGCCTCATATTTAGTTGTTTCTGATTAAATATGTGTTGAAGACTTTTGTGGTCGGTATATATAATACTTTTGACCCCATATAAGTAGTGCCTCCAAGTCTTTAATGCAAAAACAACCGCGCCTAATTCCAAATCATGCGTCGTATAATTTTGTTCATGAATCTTCAATTGTCTAGACGCATAAGCAATCACCTTCGTTCGTTGCATTAATACACAACCGAGACCTTGCTTTGATGCGTCACAATAAATCACAAAATCATCATTACCTTCAGGCAATGACAATATAGGTGCCGTAGTTAGCTTTTTCTTCAATAACTGAAACGCTTTCTCTTGTTCATCATTCCATTCAAATTTCTTCCCTTTATGCGTTAATGCAGTCAAGGGTTTTGCTATTCTGGAAAAGTCTTGGATGAACCTTCTGTAGTAACCAGCTAGTCCTAAAAACTGGCGTATGTGTTTCGGAGTTTTCGGGGTCTCCCACTTTTCAACAGTTTCTATCTTTGCCGGATCCACCCTAATACCTTCTTTGTTCACTATGTGACCGAGGAATTGAACTTCTTCCAACCAAAATGCACACTTTGAAAACTTAGCGTACAATTCTTCCTTCCTCAATACTTCTAACACCTTTCTCAAATGTTCACCGTGTTCTTGGTCATTCTTTGAGTAAATAAGTATGTCATCAATGAAAACAATTACAAACTTGTCAAGGTATGGTCCACACACTCGGTTCATAAGGTCCATGAACACAACTGGTGCATTAGTTAAACCAAACGGCATGACCATAAACTCGTAATGACCGTAACGTGTTCTGAAAGCAGTCTTTGGAATATCATCTTCTTTCACCCGCATTTGATGATACCCGGAACGTAAGTCAATCTTTGAATAAACAGACGAGCCTTGTAGTTGATCAAATAAGTCGTCGATTCTCGGTAGTGGGTAGCGGTTCTTGATGGTAAGTTTGTTCAACTCTCGGTAGTCGATACACAACCTGAATGTACCATCTTTCTTCTTGACAAACAAAACAGGAGCTCCCCACGGTGATGTGCTTGGTCGAATGAAACCATGCTCTAAAAGTTCTTGTAATTGGCTTTGCAGTTCTTTCATCTCGCTGGGTGCGAGTCTGTAAGGAGCACGAGCTATTGGTGCAGCTCCTGGTACAAGATCTATTTGAAATTCAACGGATCGATGTGGGGGTAATCCCGGTAATTCTTTCGGAAATACATCGGGAAATTCTTTTGTGACGGGAACATCATTGATGCTCTTTTCTTCAGTTTGTACTTTCTCGACGTGTGCTAGAACAGCATAGCAACCTTTTCTTATTAGTTTTTGTGCCTTCAAATTACTAATAAGATGTAGCTTCGTGTTGCCCTTTTCTCCGTACACCATTAAGGGTTTTCCTTTTTCTCGTATAATGCGAATTACATTTTTGTAACAAACGATCTCTGCTTTCACTTCTTTCAACCAGTCCATACCGATTATCACATCAAAACTCCCTAACTCTACTGGTATCAAATCAATCTTAAATGTTTCGCTAACCAGTTTAATTTCTCGATTCCGACATATATTATCTGCTGAAATTAATTTACCATTTGCTAATTCGAGTAAAAATTTACTATCCAAAGGCGTCAATGGACAACTTAATTTAGCACAAAAATCTCTACTCATATAGCTTCTATCCGCACCCGAATCAAATAAAACGTAAGCAGATTTATTGTCAATAAGAAACGTATCTGTAACAAGCTCCGGGTCTTCCTGTGCCTCTGCCGCATTAATATTGAAAACTCTTCCGCGGCCTTGTCCATTCGTGTTCTCCTGGTTCGGGCAATTTCTAATAATGTGGCCCGGTTTTCCACATTTATAACAAACTACATTGGCATAACTTGCTCCGACACTACTTGCTCCGCCATTACTCGTTCCGACACCATTTGTTCCTTTCGTTCTATTAACCCCTGGTCCGTAGACCTCACACTTAGCCGCGCTATGACCATTTCTTTTACACTTGTTGCAAAATTTGGTGCAGAACCCCGAGTGATTCTTTTCACACCTTTGGCATAGCTGCTTCTGATTGTTGTTGTTGTTGCGGTTATTATTGTTGTTGGGATGATTGTTGTAGTTGCTGTTGTTGTTGTTGTTGTTGTTGGGCCGTTTGTTGTAGTTGCGATTGATGTTGCGATTGTTGGGATAATTGTTGCGATTATTATTGTAATTGCTGTTGTTGTTGTATTGGTGATTCTTATCACCGTTTTCCTCCCACTTTCTTTTGACTTGCTTCACATTGGCCTCTTCAGCAGTCTGTTCTTTAATTCTTTCTTCAATCTGGTTCACCAGTTTGTGAGCCATTCTACATGCCTGTTGTATGGAGGCGGGCTCGTGTGAACTTATATCTTCTTGGATTCTTTCCGGTAATCCTTTCACAAACGCGTCGATCTTCTCTTCCTCATCTTCGAATGCTCCCGGACACAATAGGCACAATTCTGTGAATCGTCTTTCATACGTGGTAATATCAAATCCTTGGGTTCGTAACCCTCTAAGTTCTGTCTTGAGCTTATTGACCTCGGTTCTGGGACGGTACTTCTCGTTCATCAAGTGCTTGAATGCTGACCACGGTAGTGCGTACGCATCGTCTTGTCCCACTTGCTCTAGATAGGTATTCCACCATGTTAACGCAGAACCTGTGAAGGTATGCGTAGCGTACTTTACTTTGTCCTATTCAGTACACTTACTTATGGCAAACACCGATTCGACCTTCTCGGTCCACCGTTTCAATTCGATCGGTCCTTCGGTTCCATCAAATTCCAAAGGTTTGCAGGCAGTGAATTCTTTGTAGGTGCATCCTACACGATTTCCTGTACTGCCAGATCCAAGGTTATTGTTGGTATGTAGCGCAGCCTGTACTGTGGCTATGTTTGAAGCTAGAAAAGTACGGAATTCCTCTTCATTCATATTCACGGTGTGTCGAGTAGTCGGTGCCATTTCCTTCAAAATAGTCAAATGGAACAAGTTAATCATACAGAATATTAAGAGTAGTTAATAGTATTTCGTAGCATAATATGAACTCATTTATAAAATCTTTTTCTTCATATTAGCGTTTTATAAGTTTAAATTCGGGTAGTACCTACCCGTTAAGTTCATACTTAGTAGCTAATATACAATTCAACTACTACAATTCTATATGAAAAACTGATTATAATAATATTTCGCGTTCAAACTTTTATACAATATTTTACAAACTTACAATACCGCTTATTTTACATAAAGCATGAAATATAGCACACAATAACTTTGATACAAGATAGTTGTGAAGATAATTCTAGCTAGTACACAAGTCGTTCAGCAAAGGCAATAAAGACACGTAATTCATACGTCCAGAAACAAGTCATGCATTCTGGTTTTACTAGGACTACTTCCCATCCTTGGTCTTGTGCAACATAACCGTTATGGCCGTTGATAAGACAGCGTGTTGTAACGTCGTCAAAGGGAAGAGGGTTACGTAATGTCCAACAGTCTCGTAACAATCTAAAAACCTCATTTCTTACCCCAATTACCGACTCAGTCACTTGTGGGAACGTTTTGTTTAATAGCTGTAGCCCGATGTTCTTTTTCTCACTTTGGTGAGAAGCGAACATTACTAACCCATAAGCATAGCATGCTTCTTTATGTTGCATGTTAGCCGCTTTTTCTAAATCATGAAGCCCTATATTCGGATACATTGAGTCAAAATAATTTCTTAACCCGTTGTGTAAAATAGCATTTGGGTTCCCCGCAATATATGCGTCAAAGTAAACACATCGTAACTTATGGGTTTCCCAATGTGATATCCCCCATCTTTCAAACGAAAGTCTATTATAAACCAAGACATTCTTGGAACGTTCTTCGAATGTCTTACAAACTGATCTCGCCTTAAATAGTTGTGCCGAGGAATTCTGACCGACTCTAGACAAGATTTCATCAATCATGTCTCCGGGTAGGTCTCTTAAAATATTGGGTTGTCTATCCATTTTGCGTTTTTATACTGTAAAATAGACAAGAGTTAGATTCATAAAAAAAAATACTTATTAATACAAGCAATTTTTACATATATCATAAAGCATAAGCACACTATATTACATATATTACACCACATGAATACAACTATCTTTTTCCGACTCGCTTGTTTCTTCTTCTTCGGTTTTGGTTCGTTTTGCCAAGTTTCTAGGGATATATGATTTTCCCCTAATACGAACCGTTGTTATCCACATTGGTTTAGAAAAACCTGGTGGTTTAGAGGTTCCCGGGTCATTGTTACAACTTAAGGACTTCGGGGGTTGACGATACATATAAAGTTCATCGGGGTTGGAATTAGATTTCTCTATTTTTATGCCCTTTCCCTTATTATTTTCTTTTGCCTTTTTAAATTCAGTTGGGGTAATTTCTATAACATCATCGGAATTCTCGTCGGAATCCGATTCATCGGAGAATTGGTAATCCTCCCAATATTTTGCTTCCTTGGCGGAAACACCATTGACCATAATTAACCTTGGTCGGTTGGTTGAGGATTTTCTTTTACTTAACCGTTTTATTATTTCCCCCACCGGTTCTATTTCTTCATCCGGTTCCGATTCTTCTTCCGGTTCCGATTCTTCTTCCGGTTCCGACTCTTCTTCCGGTTCCTCTTCGGGAACTTGTGAATCAGTCCACGAATCATTCCAATTTACATTTGACTCTTCATTATTATTAGGTGAGTCAATGGGACTTGTTCTAGAGGTAGACATCTATCACATAATATCAAACACGTTAAGAGATTAATATATCACATAATATTCACATGTTAAAAATATATAGTTTCCAACAAAATTTGTTAAGCAATCATTTTTCAAGTAAACACGGTCGAAGTCCAGACTCACTAATGCATCCTAAAAAACTCGATAAGACACACTAATGCAAAATTCTGGTTCTCTAAGACCAACGCTCGGATACCAACTGAAATGTCCCGTTCTTATTGATTAAAAATGTTCCAAGATTTCGTTGCGAGGTTTTGACCTCTATATGAGACGTTTTTCAAAGACTGCATTCATTTTTAAAACAAACCATAACCTTTATTTCATAAATAAAGGTTTAAAAAGCTTTACGTAGATTATCAAATAATGATAATCTAAAATATCCTGTTTACACACGACCATTACATAACGGTTTACAATACAAATATGTTACATCGAAATCAGTTTCTTGAATGCAGTTTTTACACAATATCATACAAACATGGACTCCAAATCTTGTCCTTATTTTAGTATGCAATAGCGGAAGCTCTTAGTATTCACCTGAGAATAAACATGCTTTAAACGTCAACAAAAATGTTGGTGAGTTATAGGTTTAACCTATATATATCAAATCATAATAATAGACCACAAGATTTCATATTTCAATACACATCCCATACATAGAGATAAAAATCATTCATATGGTGAACACCTGGTAACCGACATTAACAAGATGCATATATAAGAATATCCCCATCATTCCGGGACACCCTTCGGATATGATATAAATTTCGAAGTACTAAAGCATCTGGTACTTTGGATGGGGTTTGTTAGGCCCAATAGATCTATCTTTAGGATTCGCGTCAATTAGGGTGTCTGTTCCCTAATTCTTAGATTACCAGACTTAATAAAAAGGGGCATATTCGATTTCGATAATTCAACCATAGAATGTAGTTTCACGTACTTGTGTCTATTTTGTAAATCATTTATAAAACCTGCATGTATTCTCATCCCAAAAATATTAGATTTTAAAAGTGGGACTATAACTCACCTTCACAGATTTTTACTTCGTCGGGAAGTAAGACTTGGCCACTGGTTGATTCACGAACCTATAACAATATATACATATATATTTTGGAATCAACCTCAACCCTGTATAGCTAACTCCAACATTCACATATAGAGTGTCTATGGTTGTTCCGAAATATATATAGATGTGTCGACATGATAGGTCGAAACATTGTATACGTGTCTATGGTATCTCAAGATTACATAATATACAATACAAGTTGATTAAGTTATGGTTGGAATAGATTTGTTACCAATTTTCACGTAGCTAAAATGAGAAAAATTATCCAATCTTGTTTTACCCATAACTTCTTCATTTTAAATCCGTTTTGAATGAATCAAATTGCTATGGTTTCATATTGAACTGTATTTTATGAATCTAAACAGAAAAAGTATAGGTTTATAGTCGGAAAAATAAGTTACAAGTCGTTTTTGTAAAGGTAGTCATTTCAGTCGAAAGAACGACGTCTAGATGACCATTTTAGAAAACATACTTCCACTTTGAGTTTAACCATAATTTTTGGATATAGTTTCATATTCATAATAAAAATCATTTTCTCAGAATAACAACTTTTAAATCAAAGTTTATCATAGTTTTTAATTAACTAACCCAAAACAGCCCGCGGTGTTACTACGACGGCGTAAATCCGGTTTTACGGTGTTTTTCGTGTTTCCAGGTTTTAAATCATTAAGTTAGCATATCATATAGATATAGAACATGTGTTTAGTTGATTTTAAAAGTCAAGTTAGAAGGATTAACTTTTGTTTGCGAACAAGTTTAGAATTAACTAAACTATGTTCTAGTGATTACGAGTTTAAACCTTCGAATAAGATAGTTTTATATATATGAATCGAATGATGTTATGAACATCATTACTACCTCAAGTTTAGTAGGTAAACCTACTGGAAGTGACAATAAATGATCTAGCTTCAAAGGATCTTGGATGGCTTGAAAGTTCTTGAAGTAGGATCATGACACAAAAACAAGTTCAAGTAAGATTTTTACTCGAATTAAGATAGTTTATAGTTATAGAAATTGAATCAAAGTTTGAATATGAATATTACCTTGAATAAGAAAGATAACCTACTGTATATAACAAAGGTTTCTTGATCTTAGATGATTACTTGGAATGGATTAGAAAGCTTGGAAGTAAATTAGTAAACTTGAAGGGATTTTTGAAGTGTTCTTGAAGTGTTCTTCCTATGATGATTATAGCTTGATTCTTGAAGTGATTTTTGATGAAGATGATGATTAACTACTGGAAAAATACGTTCATAATAGTGTGGGTGTGTTGAGAGAGAATTAGAAAGAGAATTGGAAGTGAAATGGAGTGAATGATGAGTGGTAATTGGTGAGTGGTGAGTGGGGTTAAAAGGAGTTCTAGTTAGTTGACTAGCTCATGGTAGAAGTTAAAATTGATTAGTCATACATGACATAATCAAGAGTGGAATCCCATGCTAGTTCCTATTGGTATATACCCATAGTAAGTACGTTTTGAAGCTGTGTATAATACGGGTAAAAATACGACTAGAATTCTTGATGAAAGAAAAGAATGGGAAAGTAACTGTAACCATTTTCGTTAAGTATGAGTGTTTTGATATATGTTTTGAAGTCTTCCAAAAGTATTTTAATACATCTAAATACACTACATGTATATACATTTTAACTGAGTCGTTAAGTCATCGTTAGTCGTTACATGTAAGTGTTGTTTTGAAACCTTTAAGTTAACGATCTCAATTAATGTTGTTAACCCATTGTTTATTATATCTAATGAGATGTTAAATTATTATATTATCATGATATTATGATATATTAATATATCTTAATATGATATATATACATTTAACTGTCGTTACAACGATAATCGTTACATATATGTCTCGTTTCGAAATCCTTAAGTTAGTAGTCTTGTTTATATGTATATAACTCATTGTTAATATACTTATGGAGATACTTACTTATCATAATCTCATGTTAACCATATGTATATCCATATATATATCGTCATGTCGTTTTTACAAGTTTTAACGTTCGTGAATCGCCGGCCAACTTGGGTGGTCAATTGTCTATATGAAACATATTTCAATTAATCAAGTCTTAACAAGTTTGATTGCTTAACATGTTGGAAACATTTAATCATGTAAATATAAATCTCAATTAATATATATAAACATGGAAAAGTTCGGGTCACTACAACACCAGGCTATGTTTCTTGCAGGTGTATCTAATCGGAACCCCCTCTTCCTTATTGAAACTTGACCTTCTGCGAAAATTTTTCAAGGATTACAATGGATGTCAAATATTTTCAAGAGTACTACCACAAAATCAAGCCAAATACTTCTTTTCAAGAAGGATCATGACATAAAATTTAATACCTTTTGTAGAATTTTCACATCCACATTCTAATATAGATGATAAAAAAGCTCCAAACTTTTAAAAAATTCATTCAAGGTGATTCATATTCCATAAAAGTTATAATTTGTAAGAATACTGTTTAATCCTGAAAAAAGGTTATAATCTGTAAGAATACTGTTTGATCAAATTATTACAATTGTTTTTTTCATTCTTTAGCTACCACACTTATAAATAAGTGTGGCTTACGTACGTGTGTCACAACACATGCTGATAAACATATTTAAAATGTAAAGGACGTTTATATGATATTAATAATTAACCGAAAGTATACATACCTCTACTATAAGTGTTGGTCCCTTGATAAACAACAGGAGTATTGTAGAGGGGGTGAATACAATTCTTCTTTAATTAACTTAAGCAGTTTAGACAGTTTAGTATTCAAGCAATTAAATTAAATAGAGTCAAAGGTAATTTTTCAACGGTTTATTCTTTATTGATTAAATCACAAAGAATTACAACTATCCTCAGTGGAATGATAGTTAGTTGATACAGATTTACCTAAGTATAGCTACAGAGGGTGTTCTAAGCTATTACACGTTTTGGACTCTAAATAAACAAAACCCACACCACTAGTTGTTACAATAGTGGACACATCAATTTATAGTAGTCTTATTGACCGTGTAATTGTTCTATTGTCCACTGGTACATAGGATGTCTGTACTTGTGGAGATAACTGCATCATAGAGCGTGCTCTCCTCTTTCCTCTTTGGTAGCTATTTGCAGGAACACCACAATTCGGTTTGGCACCACTATTTGATTAAACAAATAGAATGTTGTGTTTCCTAGGCGTTGACAAAGGATAACACATGTCTGCACATGCATTAAACTTCTGCATTCCCACGTGGTCTTGTAAGGTCACTTGTCAGCCGCCGACACGTGTCATTTTCTGTTCAACTTTGTCTTTGACCTCTGTTGAATAGTACAATTGATGTAGACCACTCAGGAAACCACTATGCTTGTAATGGAGCATAGCTGTCTTGTGTAGTAAGCTGCATTTCAGCTATGTTGGTTCTTCATTGCTGAGTCACTTGATATTCTTGAATTGCTGGGTACACATCATGTGCTAGTTGAAGAATACTATTTATGTTGTGCTGGTAGACTAGGCAGCATACTAAATACTTGACACAGCGAAATATGCTGTCTATACATAAACAAACTTGTGCTGGCTGCACATAACATTTTAGTGCAAATAAATTATGTTTTGTCATAATTAAATCCTTAATTATTTTGGGGACTCAACAATCTCCCCTATTTGAAGATGACAAAACCTATGACATAAAGAGAAAACACTAAAACCAGCACTAAGGGACCTAAAGAAAAATAGGCAGTAAATTTGTCTATTTTAGGTTTATTTTGGGATCTTTTGCTGAGTTATCTATATCTTATAAATTGATATGATTTTGAAGATAAACTCATTTCATTTTTATTACAACAGAGTATATGCAATAATTACAGAATATTATAATGAAATATGAAATAACAAAAGATACAATTTAAGCACTAGAAGGCTATCTGTCCTTATCCTTGTCTTTATCTTTTTCATCTTGAGATAGCTCTTCTTCTTTTACTTTGATGGCTGCTCAGGCTTCAGGGAACAGGAAAGGTAGCTAAACAGGGTCATACACTGGAATTTGAGGGGGTAGAATGATGAGATCTCTTTTGTGTGGGCCAGCACCAATGGATTTCTTTCTTTTAGGCTTCTGTGAAAGAACTTCTTCTACATTCACTTCTGGTGCATTCCCATACTTGACTGCTTTGTTGAAAAGCTCTTGAAGATCACGTTTCAGTGTGTCTTTTAGAGCACTTTTACCTTTATCAATGAAGTACTGCAGTATCTCAATCCATTCACTGAACCCAAAAGACCTTAGTTCAGTGTAGTCTACCCTCTCATAAATATTGTATTCCCTGCTGACACTGAAAGCCCTTTTTTGTGCCTTTGTGCACCTTGATGATCTTACTAGGATTTGATCTTCTGGTAAACACATCACCATACTTGCTCCTATAGTAATGATCAGATAGCTCTATTGTTCGTTCAGTTTCTATAGGAGCTACAATAGGTGCTTTCTCAGCTGATTCCTGTTCATCAAGTACCTTATCCTGAGCTTTGACAATGGCTTTTGCTAACTTTAGAGATTCAGCTTCCTGTTGTCTGTCAGCAGCCAATTTGTCTTCTTCTTCCTTAAGCCTCAGTCTCTCAGCATATTCAGCATCATCCCTTATTTGCTGTTCAAGCTGAACCGTTGTAATATACTCATTAACCGTCATGTTCAGGGATTTTGCTGTAGCAATCAACTGTCTGCCTTCATCAGTAGTCATGGTATCACAGTATTACTTTAAGTCCATATCCAGTTGTAGAGCCTCATAAAAGAGAGCTTTCTCTTGATCATTATGAAGCATTTGACCGCTGTTGTATAGATACACACCAACTTCAATGCTGAATTCCAATGCTTTGATGTAGAATTGTTGATCAAGTGGATGATACAATAATCTGATTTGGAATATCCTTTCAGGTATAGCTACTGCTCTTTGTTCCAGCAGTTCTGGAACAGTGATCTCAAGCCTGTAAGCTTCTCTTTCATCTGGATTCATCTTTCTTAAACCAGGCTCTCCTTGTGCAGCTGAATCATCTTCCCAAGTAGTGTGTTTATCATTACGTTTTGGGGAAGATAGAGGATATTTGAAGAATGATTCTGTTGTGCCAGAAGGACCCACGGGTTCAAAGTCGGTTTCATCCCGTGTCCTATCAAAATAAGTAAGAGTCTGTGCAGGAATTGGTGATAAAATAAATGTTAAGCTACCCCTACCCCAGACTGTAAAATTGGCAACATCAGCAGAATCGTTATCATGTTTAGCACCCAGCTCATCCTCCTTTGATGGGTCTTCAACACTTGTTACACCCAGCAGAACACTTCTGGATGGGTCTTCAATCACAGCACTCCTTGCTGTGTCTTCAGTACCAGCTGACTGATTAGTATCAGCTGGTACAACTGCCACAGTACCTTCACCAGCTGCCTCAAATAAGGGCTCTTTCCTTAGGAGATGGTTATCCATAGGGGCAGATTTTACCCTTTGTTTATCGATTGGCTTGGGTTCAGATGGTGGTTCTTGTGTTGATACTGGTTCTTGTGGAGGCAGATAGGGAGTGATTGCTAGATACTCCCCCTCAGCTAGTTCATCATCATCAAGGCTGATGATATCTACTGGTTGTGATTGTGCAGCTGGCTGAGCAGTAGATGCAGGTCGAGAGGATTGGCTAGTTTCCAAAATAGCATCCATCCATTTCATAAACACATCTGTTCTTTCTCCTCCTGATCTATTTGTATCTAAATATCTTTGCATCTCTTCTGGTGTCATCTTTTTGATTCTTTCTGCTCGCTTAGCATACAACTTGGCTTTCTTTTTGTCATACTTCACCATAAACTTAGCATGTCTTTTTAATTCAGCCCTCTTATGTTCGTTTATGCTGAGTAGATCATCATGAATTTCACACTTATCAGGAGTGAGGGTTTTTCTATGCTCAATTCTATGTCTTTTTCGAGCAGCATAGGCCTCAAATCTAGCATTGAAAGCATCATTCAAATCCTGCTACCTCTTCTGATGCCTCTTCATTTTTCTTTTCATTTTTCGTTCAATTGTTTGTGTGACGACCCGGAAATTTCTGACCAAATTTAAACTTTAATCTTTATATTATTCCGACACGATAAGCAAAGTTTGTTAAGTTAAATCTCAAGAATTTTAAACTGTGTTCATACATTCATTATAACCTCGACCAAATTCCGACGATTCACGAACCGTTATATATAAATAGATATGTATATGTATATATATATTATAACTTGAGAATATTAATAAAGTATTAAACGTATAATACTTTACACGAACGTATTTGTTTCAATATGATTTTCGGCGAAAAATATATATTAAATGATTGAATTATCAGAAACATTGAATTATGATTACAAGTCTCTGTTGAGAGGTCCACTATGATTTGAGAAAATCTATTCCTCTTAACGATATTCAGAATAATTTGTAAAGCTATTTATAAATAAAAACAAAAAGTGTCATTTACGAAAGTTAGACAAAAGTTAGTGGAGAATTGGTTTCCATATTATTCTATTAATCTATTTTCAAACGTACAAAGACGTTTTCAGTTTAAAAAGAACTTTATTATTAAAACGTATATAACTTTTATAAATATATAGAATCACTTTTGACAACTCATTACTTAACCAGTATAATAAATATAACGATATTTATATTTTATTTCATTAAATATATTATATATAACGATTTAAATTAATATTATATATATTTATACGCGTATTATACATACATAGTTTTTTATACTTTTACTATACTTTAACTTTACCTTTACTTTACTTTTACTTTACTATAATTTTAATAATTCACATTAATAATTCATACTTTAATAATTCACTTTAATAATTCATACTTTAATAATTCATACTTTAATAATTCACTGTAATAATTCATACTTTAATAATTCACTTTAATAATTCATACTTTAATAATTCAAAAATCTATTATAAATAGAATTCAATAGGTTTCATTATTTCATAGAAACTTGAAAATATATTTCTCTAAACTCTCTCAATTGATTTATATATATATATATATATATATATATATATATATATATATATATATATATATATATATATATATATATATATATATATATATATATATATATATATATATATATATATATATATATATATATATATATATATATATATATATATATTTGCTCTGTATTATTTCAAGATATTATTAGTATACATAAAATATTACGACGGAGTGCTGTCCGAGTGATTTCAAAATAATTTTTTTGAATGAGTCGAAGCTAAGGAAATTATGGGTTATAGCTATGGAGGTGATGGGTATGGTTCATGGGTATGCTCGTGAGGTCAATCTAGTGTTTATCATCTCCGTTGCATCTACGTACTTTTCTGCAATATTGAATCTCAATATTGATACGTTCGTGAATCCGAGGCCAACCTTGCACTTATTAAATGACGTTATATGTATTTTTACTACGAAATACATTATTGTGAGTTTCATTTGCTCCCTTTTATATATATTTTTGGGACTGAGAATACATGCGCTGTTTTTATAAATGTTTTACGAAATAGGCACAAGTACTAAAACTAATTCTACGTGGGTTTAAACCAGAAATATACCCTTAGCTTGGTAACATTAAACTACTTGTCTATGTACGGTAGGCGCGAACCCTAAAGATAGATCTATTGGGCCTGACAAACCCCATCCTGACTATGGGATGCTTTAGTACTTCGAGGTTATTTTAAACACACCTGATCTGGTGTACTTCAGAGGGTAAAACATGAACGTTAAGGCTTGTTACCGGGTGCCTACAACTTATAGAATACTTTTATACACTTGCGAGTGTACATATATTTATAAACGGAAATCTTGTGGTCTATTAATATATTGAAATGATTGTTATGATAAACCTATGAACTCACCAACCTTTTAGTTGACACTTTAAAGCATGTTTATTCTCAGGTATTAAAGAAATCTTCCGCTGTGCATTAGCTCATTTTAAGGATATTACTTGGAGTCATTCATGGCATATTTTGAAAGACGTTGCATTCGAGTCATTGAGTTCATCAAGATTATTATTAAGCCAATTATAGTTGGATGTATTATGAAATGGTGTGCATGCCGTCAACTTTCGTTGTAAAGAAAGTTTGTCTTTTAAAAACGAATGCAATGTTTGTAAAATGTATCATATAGAGGTCAAGTACCTCGCGATGTAATCAACTATTGTGAATCGTTTATAATGTATATGAACGGGTCCTTTCAGTTGGTATCAGAGTGGTGGTCTTAGCGAACCAGGTCTGCATTAGTGTGTCTAACTGATAGTCGTTAGGATGCATTAGTGAGTCTGGACTTCGACCGTGTCTGCATTTCAAAAGTTTTGCTCATCATTCTTGTCAAAAATTACCTGCTTATCATTCTTAGTCTAGACACATCATATTGCATTGATTGCATGAATAGTGTATAGACAAAATTCATATCTTAGAGTATCTGCTAATTCATATCTTAGCGTATCTATTACTGTAAACTTTGCCTGACATATTCCGTAAATTCCTCCGTAATCTACGAAACCTTTTGCTCTATATAATTAGAATACCACCCGATAGCCGGAAAATCATTTCATATCGAAAAATTCTTTATTCAATCGTACGAAATGGAATTCGTCATTAGTTCAAGTCCCTCAGATTCCGAAATGGAATCTCACTCAAGTTCCGAAAGCAGTGTGACTTGAATGGATCAACCAATTAGTCATCATCTATTCTGGATGAATTGGGGATGGGTTCGTAGCCTCCTTAATCATTGGAGACAAGAAGAAGGTGATCCCTTCCATCCACCACATTGCCCTCTTGGCGAAGAACCTGAAGCACTTACCGGTGAACCTATCCGAAACACCATTTTCTCTCTTATTTCTAGAGTATCTCGTCACGATTACATACTTCACCAAATTCTAGATTTTATTTATCCGCTCGTCCGAACTGACAATCACCCCGGTGTAATAGAAGAAGTCAACGAGCTTCGCGCTCGGGTTGTGGCTTTGGAGAATATGGTGCAAAGGTTACAAACACCAGCAGCAGCAGCATAAACAGTACCCCCATCAGCAACACCAACAGTACCATCACCACCACCAACAACAACATCCAAATCCCACACCGCAACATCACAATATGTATCTCAAACATCAACGTCATACACCCTGTAAATATCCAGGAATATCAACAACAACAAACGATGAAGTATTAATTCATAAACTTCATTGAAGAGATATCTCTGCGGCAGTTATGTAATCTCCAAAATCTTAGAGATTTTTTAATTCTGACCGTAAATCGGATGAGTGAACGGAGATGGTAGAGTAGAAACTTTGATCGAAAATGGTGTACGATTTACAAGCTAGAATTGTTTTACCAACAGCATCAACAGGACCGTAGCATCATCAACACAGTCAGTGCCGTCAGTATCGTCAGAATCAACAGCACCTGTAACATCACAAACTCTGTCAGTTCAAGAATCATTGTGGACATCATTACGAATCAACAACAAATATATTGTATCAACGAGTTATGAAGTATTAACTCATTTTCAATCGAAAGATTTATATGTATATTTTATATGTATAAATTTTTAAACCATAATAAATCTTCCCGTACTAAGCTATTATGTGTGAATCTTAACTACTCAGTTAATTCATATTACAAATATGCAATGATGTACATCCTTCGTCCGCAACTTAACCATCGTTAATTACAATCTCTGTCTCAATTCAATAAAAAATCCAATTCATAATAAATCAAGTGTATTATTCGAATGTATGTTTGATTTTACACTTTCATTATCGATGTACTCGAAACTTTTCAAATAACATCATTCGTAACTTGCGAAGTTCACAAGAATTTCACAAAAACCAACAAATAACAGAGTAATGATTCATAATTTCAATATTATTGAAGAAATACTTATGCAATTTATAAAGTTTTAGGGATTACTCAATTCTAGTTCCAACCATAAAACAAATGAGTTTAATTTAATATTAACTCATTAAATCTATGTTACATCTAAAGAAAATATACACATATATTTTCATAAAGACTGTAATAAACTTCTTTTGTACAAAATATTAATTGTGAAAATTTTTTTAACGGGTAGGTAATACCCGAGAGATATATAAATTCACAATTAATATATTACATTTTTTCGAAACTGATTCAGCAATCATCAACTATACTCCCTACTTTCACAACAATATCCATTCTTTCATATAAATCAAAACAATCATACTCATTCAAATTCAATTACATATTCTAATTTTGAAATCGGATAATTCAGTTCGAAATATAACCAGTATCATCACTCTTAGATTCCTATATCTTTCAAAGCTATACTTTGACTTCAAAACTGTGTTAGAACATCATATGTATTAACGATTACAATATGTGCTCAAACCCTTCGAAATTCCTGAAGACACTTCAACTAAGGAACAATCGAGATGATGATCCAACCACATGTTACCCACAGTTATACACCTGAAAAACTCTCAAAACCCAAGTCATAGTTCGACACGTATTCGTGTTAGACCCTTTGGCATTTACTAGCTAAAATAACTTTTCAATTTCGTTTCAAAATAGACAGTTTTGTCACAGCTCCATCAAGTCATCTTCGACTTCTCAATCAAAATAGTCTTATTATAACCTCGATAGATACGTTGCCCTTTCGCCAACATTACCGGGGAATCGTTTATATTCACCACATTAGCAATAAACTTACCAACAACTTCATTGATCTTTGACTTTCCAAAAAAAAAAAATCATTATAATTATCGAAACCCCATCATATACTCATTTGTACCTTATAACAAGAATTGCCATACCAATTATTGAGAATCAGCAATCAGTATTTTGAAACCTCGCAGCATGTCTACATCAACAATTACATATACACACAACGTCTACCTCCAAGACTTACATTCTTTGAATGAGAAATTTCTAAAAAGCACCCTAAACTGCGAACCAATTCTCGAAATTTTGAAAAATGCTGATGAAGCAGCAAAAACTGTAAACGACCTTAACAGTAAAAAGTTGGATGATAAAGGATAGTATATTGGCAAAGCTCAGAAAAAGAGAAGCTTTGGAACTGGAAAACGGATTGAGCAAAGTATGAAGGAGGCTGTGGACAAATCACAAAGGCTGAACCTACTTTCAAAGAATTCAAATGATTCAGTACTTGTTGAAGTCATTAACGAATACCTTGCTCCTGACTCTAAACCCCTGCGGACAATATCCTTCATCATCCTCTGATATTAGACATTCTAAGATATCATCGTATCTTTCATTATAAATATCATCCATACTTCTGAAGATATTTTTATAATTATTCTTATCTGAAATCATTTACCTCTTCGCGCTATCTGTATTATATCATAAAAGAAACTATTTTAGTTTCTAAATTCTGAAACATTCGAGTTTAAAATAGGAATATTCTTGAAGAAGTGTTGGGAGCTGAAGCATGAGTTAGTATAATATAATGACACTTGATCAACGTGATTATATTATAGTAATTCATGCTGAGTTTCTAAATGGAACATGATGATTCACAGATCATAACGTCATCATGTGCTATGTTACACGACTCTTGTATTCTCTTTGATCTCTAAATATCAAGAAAATATTTCTTGATGATTCGGCCTTTTCCGAGGTATTCTGGTAATTTGACAAGTCAAGATCGTGTCATTACAATTTCCTTCCTAGAACATTAAAAATGTTCATTCCAAAATTTATATCTGCGAATTCTGGACCATTACAAGCGGTGCTTAATCGCAAGAAGAAGAAATGAAAGGACAAAGCTCCGAACTAGAAATGGGAGTATAAATCATAGCAAATAGAAGAGAGCATTAACTGTGGATGACAATGATTATAGAAGAAGCAAGGACTTTGAAATATAAGGGAAGATATAAAACCCAACAACAACCCAGAAATCACAAATCGTATATATCAATGCATATAGCAATATAAAGACACGGGAGAACTAAAAACACTATAAAACCAAGAGTATAGTAGAAGTAAATAGATTCTTCCGGAGGCAGATGAAAAAGAAGAGCGACAGATATGAAAGTGACGAGTATATCAAGAATCAGTACTAGATGAAGCATATTGACAAATACTTTAAAATATGAGTTGAGAAGGTGTGAGTTGTAAGAAAACAAATGAGGTGGATTTATAGTGAAATATCCGACAGAGAAATCAAAATGGATTATTGCATTAACTCGAAGAGGATCATAATTTCCTTAATCGCCGAATAATCAAATCCAATATAGATTACAAAGATTTTCTTTACGGAGATCAATCGTGATGACGTCAAAAGATACGACGAATCACTATTATCTTATTTCATTCATTTACGATAACTTCACTCACACACTTCGAGTAATCGAATTATTTTATCCATTCTTCTTGAACATGATAAAACTCTATAATCGTTATAATAACATTCACATTGTTAGTCATGACGACCTCTATCAAATTTCGGGGACGAAATTTCTTTAACGGGTAGGTACTGTGACGACCCAGAAATTTCCGACCAAATTTAAACTTTAATCTTTATATTATTCCGATACGATAAGAAAAGTTTGTTAAGTTAAATCTCAAGAATTTTAAACTGTGTTCATACATTCATTATAACCTCGACCAAATTCCGACGATTCACGAACCGTTATATATAAATAGATATGTATATGTATATATATATATTATAACTTGAGAATATTAATAAAGTATTAAACGTATAATACTTTACACGAACGTATTTGTTTCAATATGATTTTCGACGAAAAAAAATATTAAATGATTGAATTATCAGAAACATTGAATTATGATTACAAGTCTCTGTGGAGAGGTCCACTATGATTTGAGAAAATCTATTCCTCTTAACGATATTCAGAATAATTTGTAAAGCTATTTATAAATAAAAACAAAAAGTGTCATTTACGAAAGTTAGACAAAAGTTAGTGGAGAATTGGTTTCCATATTATTCTATTAATCTATTTTCAAACGTACAAAGACGTTTTCAGTTTAAAAAGAACTTTATTATTAAAATGTATATAACTTTTATAAATATCTAGAATCACTTTTGACAACTCATTACTTAACCAGTATAATAAATATAACGATATTTATATTTTATTTCATTAAATATATATAATGATTTAAATTAATATTATATATATTTATACGCGTATTATACATACATAGTTTTTTATACTTTTACTATACTTTAACTTTACCTTTACTTTACTTTTACTTTACTTTAATTTTAATAATTCACTTTAATAATTCATACTTTAATAATTCACTTTAATAATTCATACTTTAATAATTCACTTTAATAATTCATACTTTAATAATTCATACTTTAATAATTCACTGTAATAATTCATACTTTAATAATTCACTTTAATAATTCATACTTTAATAATTCACTTTTATAATTCAAAAATGTATTATAAATAGAATTCAATAGGTTTCATTATTTCATAGAAACTTGAAAATATATTTCTCTAAACTCTCTCAATTGATATATATATATATATATATATATATATATATATATATATATATATATATATATATATATATATATATATATATATATATTTTCTCTGTATTATTTCAAGATATTATTAGTATACATAAAATATTACGACGGAGTGCTGTCCGAGTGATTTCAAAATAGTTTTTTTGAATGAGTCGAAGCTAAGGAAATTATAGGTTATAGCTATGGAGGTGATGGGTATGGTTCATGGGTATGCTCGTGAGGTTAATCTAGTGTTTATCATCTCCGTTGCGTCTACGTACTTTCCTGCAATATTGAATCTCAATATTGATACGTTCGTGAATCCGAGGCCAACCTTGCACTTATTAAATGACGTTATATGTATTTTTACTACGAAATACAGTATTGTGAGTTTCATTTGCTCCCTTTTATATATATTTTTGGGACTGAGAATACATGCGCTGTTTTTATAAATGTTTTACGAAATAGGCACAAGTACTAAAACTAATTCTACGTAGGTTTAAACCAGAAATATACCCTTAGCTTGGTACCATTAAACTACTTGTTTATGTACGGTGCGCGCGAACCCTAAAGATAGATCTATTGGGCCTGACAAACCCCATCCTGACAATGGGATGCTTTAGTACTTCGAGGTTATTTTAAACACACCTGATCTGGTGTACTTCAGAGGGTAAAACATGAACGTTAAGGCTTGTTACCGGGTGCCTACAACTTATAGAATACTTTTATACACTTGCGAGTGTACATATATTTATAAACGGAAATCTTGTGGTCTATTAATATATTGAAATGATTGTTATGATAAACCTATGAACTCACCAACCTTTTGGTTGACACTTTAAAGCATGTTTATTCTCAGGTATTAAAGAAATCTTCCACTGTGCATTAGCTCATTTTAAGGATATTACTTGGAGTCATTCATGGCATATTTTGAAAGACGTTGCATTCGAGTCATTGAGTTCATCAAGATTATTATTAAGCCAATTATAGTTGGATGTATTATGAAATGGTGTGCATGCCGTCAACTTTCGTGGTAAAGAAAGTTTGTATTTTAAAAACGAATGCAATGTTTGTAAAATGTATCATATAGAGGTCAAATACCTCGCGATGTAATCAACTATTGTGAATCGTTTATAATGTATATGAACGGGTCCTTTCAGTTTGAGAGACAGTAAAATATTTAGCTACAGCCAGTTCAGACACATCACTGGGCTTACTGCCAGAACCGATAACATCCACAGATGTGGCAGGCATACTGGGTTGAGATTCACCAGCAGCCTTAACACCTGCTTCAGTATGAACGTTGTTGGGCTTAGGGCCAGTACCTTGATCAGCACCATCACCACCATCATCATCCCTCCTTTGCTATTTTGGGGCTTTCTCATGCTCATGCTCCCCCTCAGATTGTTTTCTCTTTTTATGCTTCTTAGCTTTCTTCTCCCCCTTTTTGTCATTAGCAGGGGCAGAAATAGCAGTTGGGGAAACACGTGCATCGAGATCACTATCTGACTCTGGAATAGAAAAGGAAAAGTTGTTCCAGTCAGCATCAGTAGGAGAGAGATGTGCACTAGGATCCACACCATATTGTCTGAGGCAGAGGTTTGAAGATCGAACTTAATTCCTAGCAACACCCATGGTCATTTGATTTACGCTGGCTCTTACATCAGCTTAAAGAGCAGCCATGCATTGCATTACCTACACCATTTGAACATAAACAGAGGCAGGAATCATTGTAGCCATCTTCTGTTCCTGCGACTCCAACCTCTCTGTCAATAACCTATTCTCTTTATTTAGGAAAAGATTCCTTTGATGAGCAGCATCAAGTTCAGCTTGAAGACGGGTAATATGATCAGCATATTCATTATGAGAGATGATTCTCTTCTTAAAATTCTCCTCTGCTTCATGGTGTTGGACAATGGCATCCACTGCTAGATTTGCAAAGGCACATACTTGTTTGAGCTAGGCTTCAATAGTAGACGTTGTAATGCACCCAGCTCTGTGAATAGCTTTAGCCATGCAGTCAGTAAGAGTGTCGTGGATGGTTTTTTGGATATCTGGTGTGATTCTGGAAACTGTACGATAAACAGCCAGTGTAGATACCTCGACCACTTCAGAGGGAACAGATCCACTGGTTGAGGGGTGAGCACTAGCAGCTATGACAGGAGTACCTCCGTGGGGTGGTGGAGGTGGAAGGTCAGAATCTGACTCATCACCATGATCACCATCATTTTTACCTTACTCGAAGGTTTAGAACCACTAGTATCCTTTGCAGTATCATCTTTATCATCATCATCATCACAGAGATCCACTAGTTTGTCCTTGGAGCCAGTCACATTATCATGAATGACTGGCTCTTCCTTACCAGTACCTTTATCAGCATCATCATCAGATGAAGATGATGAGGAAGTAGTTGATGAATCAGAAGGTACTCGCGAATCTGGAATGTTTTGCATACCACACTTACCAGTAGCAGGATCAATGATGAACTTGGGAGGCCTCCATGTACCAGGTCATGGAGAAGCAGCAGGAGCCATACCAAAGTAATGGTAGTATGGCCGCTCATTAACTTGTTGTAGAGTGGCCAGCCTCTCATATACCTCTTCACGGGCTGGTTGATCAAGCTGAGATAGTAGTTCAGTCAGCTCCTCTGTGGGTAACTTGCTGGCTGAAACTAACGTACTTTGAGGATCAATAGTCAGCTGATCCACCAGAAAGGCCATTTTGGGAGTGATAGAGGCTCCCCTGTAAATGAAATTGGGCACAACTTCATCTGGATCTGGTAACTGGCACATATACTTGGGCTTTTCACCAGAAACAGAAGTCAGAGTAGTGTCAGTAGTAGCGGCAGTAGAGGTACAACATCCATAGAGGGTTCCGTAGAACCAGTAGCAGCAGTAGGTGACTGTACAGGAGGTGAAGAAGCAGTATCTGTGGCACCTTTAAAGAAAGTATCTGGTGTTGACTCAGACACCTGTAGATTACCAGCATGATCTATAGTAATAAATTGTCTCGATTGAAGATCAGAAACATCCAGAATACCAACAGAACCAGTGACATGTGCAGAATAGGTAGCATTTGCTGCAAGAAGCTCATCAGTAAGCACCACGTCATCCTGGTCACCACCTGTAGTGATTTCCTCAAGAACCTCCTGAACAATATTATCAATAACTTTTTCAAGAGCAGGAGGAGGTTCTGTTATCATCTCATCAACCACCTCAGAATCAGTAACTGAAGTAGCAATACTGGGAATAGGAGGAGGAATAGCAGTAGCAGTATCAACAGAAACCATCTCCTCATGACTAGTAGGAACAGTTGAACCAGCATCAACGTTGTGACGACCCGGAAATTTTTGACCAAATTTAAACTAAATTCTTACATGATTTCGACACGATAAGCAGAGTCTGTATAGTTGAATCTTAAAATTTTGAACTTTGTCCATGTATTTATTTTAACCTTCGACCATTACCGACGATTCATGAACAAATTGTTGTTAATAAATATGTGTATATATATAAATATAAATAAAAGTGTATATGATAATGTGAATTAATAAAATACAATTTAATCATTTGAATTGGAAATGAAAAGAAATATACAAAGTAATTAAGTTATTATTAAAATGAATATATATAAATATGAATCTATATGGATATATATATGTATTAACGAATTCTATTGTATTGTAACATTTATAAAATATAAAAAAATTCAATATTCAGTATAGGCATTCATATAATATATAATATGATTATTAGATATTACAAAATTAATAAATCGTAATATTAATATATAAAATGTAATTACAAATTTAATTATAATACTACTATTAATATTAATATCAGTACTATTAATATTATTTAAAATTTTTATGAAATTTGATACATTTGAATGGTTATGTTATTATCAATATTATAACTAAGATTATTATTATAATTAGTAATAAAATTATAATTTTTTGATTAATATTAGTATTATTATTAGATATTATTATTACCATTATCATTAATAATAATAATTATTATTATGAAATATTTTTATCATTTTTTTATGAATATAGTTATTATTATTAATATTATTTTTATTTATATTAATATATTTATTATTAATATTTATTAAGTACAAAATTAAAATCAGATAACTACAAAATTGGTTACAACTCGTTATCTGATCTATTCAACTTGTCTGTTAATTGATTCATCGAATCTCTTTTCAGTACAAATTAAATTCTAATTAAATCACAATCAAACTTTAATTTTTTGTCTTCTGTCTCAATATTATTACCAGTCTGTTTCAGGAATCGATTAGAGTCAATCTTAACTGCCACAACAAGTATTCAGTCATGTTATATATAATATCCACACTGCAATTCGATGAGGAAAAACAAAAATAATAATAAAAAAAAGAAGTGAAGAACACAACTCATTCTCTATTCGTGTTCATTTTTTTGAAAACCTCATATTCGAATAAATTTTCAAAATGTATAAATGTGGAAGTGTTAGAAATCTTTCATGTAATCTTTCTGTAAAGTGTCAAATTCCAATTCATCAAAACAAATTCAAATTTTTGAGTCAAAGTTTTTAAGAAAAAAAAGTCAACAGTTGTTCTTCAATCGAATTCGAAATTTCTGTTATGTTTCAAGTCAAATTGAGGATTTGTAAAGTTTACATGAATGATTTAGAAACTAATTCATGTAGAATCGTGATACAAAAACATCTAAATCTCAAAAACTGAATTTATGTTCTTCGTTTTTGTACAACGACTGTTTTGATAATCTTTTTATTTTATTTTTTTATCCAAACCACACTTAATCAGGTAGTATCTGTTCTTATTTAAGGACCCAAACACAACAAGTAATTCATGATTAGTGTTGATTAAAATCTATGTCGAATTGAAGTTTGAGGAAGAAGGAGATATATGATCAAAATATTATACGGGTTATATAATTTACGAATGGGATTAAAACAGAAAAATCGAGGGCAGTGCTGTGGTTAAGGAGGTTTACGGGTGAGCGGGAGGTCGCGGGTTCGAGCCCGGGCTGGGTCGTTTATTTTTAAAAAAAACCTCCTTTGATAAGGTAGCATATTTTCTTTAATTATTGTTATTATTATTATTATTATTATTATTATTATTATTATTATTATTATTATTATCATTATTATTATTATTATTATTAATATTATTAGTATTGTTATTATGATTATTATTATTATTTTTATTATTACACTTATCATTATTGTTATTATTATTATTATCATGAAGTATTAAAATTATTATTATTATTATTATTATTATTATTATTATTATTATTATTATTATTATTATTAAGATTATCATTTATTATTAGTATTATATTATGATTATAGTTACAATTATGAATATTATTATTATTATTATGAGTACTAATTTATCATTCTAACACTATTATTGTTATTATTATTATGATTATGATTAGGATTATTATTATTATTATTATTATAAAAATAATACAAGTTATTATTATTTTCACTAATATTAGTATTAATATCATTGTCGTAATTATTATTATTATTATTATTATTATTATTATTATTATTATTATAATAATAATAATAATAATAATAATTATTATTATTATTATTATTATTATTATTATTATTATTATTATTATTATTATTATTATTATTATTATTATTATTATTATTATTATTATTATTATTATTATTATAAACATAAGTAACATTTTTAACAATATTATTACTATTATTATTAGTATTATCATTGTCAAGGAAGTTATTATTATTAGTAAATCATTATTATCCAAACTATCATTTTTTTTATATAAATATTTTGTACCTAAAATATACTTATTACATATATTACAATTATATTAATAGTTTATATACCTATATATCAAACATAGTAATATTATTTATATAAATACTTATATATAACAAACTATGATTTTTTTTATAATACTAATCATATATATATATATATATATATATATATATATATATATATATATATATATATATATATATATATATATGTATATATATATATATATATATATTAAGATAACTAATTATATAGATATTAATCATTCTAAATACATATACAACATAAATATATATAACATATAATTTAAGATATAATATAAGTATTTAATGGAATTTGGTATAAACTCTATATAACTAAAAAATATATAAATAATATATACTAATAAAGGAATTTATGTGATTCCATTATATGTTTTAATAAATATACAATTGATATAGGTTCGTGAATCCGAGGCCAACCCTGCATTGTTCAGTTTCGTCATATGTATTTTTACTACAAAATACAATATTGTGAGTTTCATTTGCTCACTTTTTAAATGCTTTTACAATATATATTTTTGGGACTGAGAATACATGCGTTGTTTTATAAATGCTTTACGAAATAGACACAAGTGATCGAAACTACATTATATGGTTGAATTATCGAACCGAATATGCCCATTTTTAGCTTGGTAGCCTAAGAATTGGTGTTTATTATAATTGCCACCAAATTGACGCGAATCCTAAAGATAGATATATTTAGCCCAACAAGCCTCATCCGAGTTACGGATGCTTTAGTACTTCGATTTATCATGTTCGATGAGAGTCCCAGAATGATGGGGATATTCTATATGCATCCTGTTAAGGTCGGTTAGCAGGTGTTCAATCCATATGAATGAATTTTAATTCGCGAGTTACGCGTGACATTATATGAAAACTTGTGGTCTATTAAAATGATGGAAATGAATGATTATGATAAACTAATGAACTCACCAACCTTTTGGTTGACACTTGAAAGCATGTTTATTCTCAGGTATGAAAGAAATCTTCCACTGTGCATTTGCTCATTTTAGAGATATTACTTGGAGTCATTCATGACATATTTCAAAAAACGTTGCATTCGAGTCGTTGAGTTCATCAAGATCATTATTAAGTCAATTATAGTTGGATATATTATTGAAATGATATGCATGCCATCAACTTTCGATGTAATGAAAGTTTGTCTTTTAAAAACGAATGCAATGTTTGTAAAGTATATCATGTAGAGGTCAAATATGTGATGTCTCCGTCAAAACACTTAACGGCTCCGTCACTTGGTCCCACAGCTTGATCATAACTCTATATGAATTTAATAAATAACCTTGCATTCTTTATTTAAAAATGATTTCCTATAAAGGAAACCTACCAAAATGTGCAAGTTTAGAAAAACCATACATTATTACTTAACCAAAAGTTGACCAAAACAAAGTCAACAACATCCACTATTAAATGTATCAAAATAGAATGCAAGTTAATGTTTAACAAAAGCTGCCATCATAAATATGCAGACTCTCTAAGCACAGCGGAAGCAATCAATCATGAACCTGAGAATAAAACATGCGAGTAACTGTCAACAAAAATGTTGAGTGAATTACAGGTTTAATATTGTAAACAATATCTAATTTAAACCATAAAAATTTATGTTTGAAAACATAAAAACTCCTTTTTGGACCACTAAATTATATGTTAGAAAACATATAAAAACATTATTCTATTTTCCGTGAGCCACCTGGTAATCACTTAGCCATTTATTTACCCTTGCCAAAACAATAAATAATATACACCGAACAAGTGTATCTACAACAAAATACGAAGTACTAAACATTCCGATTATAAATTGCTAGCGCGACTAGCTCGAAATGGGGTTGTCAAACCCGATAGATCTATCCGTAGGATTCGCGTTCACCAGTAGAAACCAGTGATTACAATTACCAGATTAGGGAATATTTTTGTTCGACTCACAATGAATAAATTAAACCAACTTCCACTTGTGTCCAAAATATAAAATAAATTGCATGTATTCTCATCTCAAAAGATTTAAAATAGAAAAATGGGACTATAACTCACCTTAATAGCAACGAAGTAACCACATAAATATGCGAACAGTAAATGAAGTAAAGTGATCAGGAATGATCACAACGCCGACCTATAAATAAAGCATGTCGATATAAATAACTAACTTAGGTCAAGTCTGAGTATGATAGCTATTGTACATGTTGCAAGTAGACATAGAACAACACTCAACATGCATCGGTTTGATCGGAACAGCGTACGGACACACACTTTCTATTTTTAGAAAGTTTCTAATTTTAGCAGGTTTCCATTTTTGGAAAGTTTCTATTTTTGAAAAGTTTCTATTTTAGGAAAGTTTCTATTTTAGAAAGTTTCTATTTTTAGAAAGTTTTTAAGTTAGGAAAGTTTCCTTATTTAGAAAGTCAACAAAAGTCAACTGAAAGTCAAAGTCAACCGAAAGTCAACTCAAAAGTCAACCTTGGTCAAACATAGTCAACATTAATTTTAAAAATGTAAGTTATAATAATAATATAAGTTATAATGCTAGTTAAAGTTAAATAAGTATAATTATGTCTTAACATAAGTTTAATTAAATTAAAATGAATTAATAAAGTTAACATAAGTTTAAATGATATAACTAATATAACATAAGTATTTAATTAATTTATTAAATATAAGTCATAATATAAGTATTATTAATTAATAATAAATTTTAATCATATCATAAGTATTATTAATTAATAATGAATTATTAATCATATCATAAGTTTCTAATTATAATTATTAAATCATAAGTATTTAATAATTAAATTATAATTAAATAATAACTAAGCCTTATAATAATTACATAATTAATTAATCCTTATTATAAGTCTCATTATAATAATCTCATAATATAAGTTTAATACTTACCATAAGTATTTTTCATTAATAATAAAAGTATTATTAATCATAAGTTTAAATGTTTAATTAAATCATAAGTAATAAATAAATGATATAATAAATATATATATCATAAGTCTTAAATTAAATTAATTACTTTTTATATCATAAGTAATTTATTAATAATGAAATTCATTACTTATATCATAAGTCAAATGTTATAATCATAAGTTTTAATTAAAAGTTCATCGGGTCATAACTTCAGCCCCGGGAATCAGTTTTTGACGAGCCTTACATATATCTACGCCTAATCAACCTACCCGACACCTTATTGTGCTCAAGAACATCCCAAGAACAGTCACCAAGTCGTGACTTACAGCCCTTAATCAGTTTGGATCTTTAATCCGCTCAAAAACGTGTATTAGACATAACGGGTGATCCGTGGCTCGGATTTCGATGACCCAAACATGAAAGTTCATCCCATCATCAATCAAAACACACTAGTACACCCTAAAGACTCTAAAAATGATCACAAAGTCAGACCACACCTGGTTCAATTCGTTTTTATATTTTAATCTCAATAAAACACCATTTTAATCATAACTTATGATCCGGGAATCGAAATAACATGAATTCGGAGTCTAAAATTAATGTCTTGATGAGAGGAACTCATCTATATACTTTAATTTCACTTTTATATCTGTTACAAAACCAGAAATGAACGAAAAATCTGCTGTCCCAATTCAATCAAACCGAAAACATGCAATAACGAGTGATTCTCTGCATACAATCAATAATCCAACAACATACAAGCACTATACTATCATATTAAACATCAAAATCAGTAAAATTGGATAAAAATCAAAAAGTTAGGGTTAGGGTTTATACCCTAATCGAGAATCAAATGATGTAGATGTGTAGAGAAGAACGCGTAGAATCCGAATATGTGAATGATTTCTTGATCCAAGTATTAATTGATGAAGATGATGATGATTGTATGTGGTGGTGGTGACGGCATCAAAGAGGAGAGGAGGAAGAGAAGAGAGAAAAAAATGATTAGGTTAAAAATGAAAAGAAATGAGCCAATTTTTGATCATGTAATCTAATCTTTCAAAAATGGCACAATACCCCCTCCCCTTTGATATTTTCGGCTAAAATATGAAGGGTGGGCCCCACTTGTGGGCTAACTTGATAAATGAAAGAAGTCTTGTGGCCCGAATGCCAGAACGAAGCCCGAAACGCGAAAACACCGCTACGCGATTGATTTTTCGGAGAGATAACAAATACGCGACGAATAAAATATATAAACACTATATAGAATCATATGACATCAAAAATATCATATTTAAGATAATTTGGATTTAAAAATCCCAAAAGCTTGACCGTTGGTTCAAAAACCGAAAAGATTCGCCGGATAGAAATTCGCGACACGTAGAAACGTATAACTTAAAATATGAATACAAATATTCACATAGCACATAATAATTAATATATTATTACAAAAATAATAATATAGGTCATAGAAATGACTTGGCACGAATAACAGTTAACGGTCATTAAATAATTAACGGTAAAAGATAACGAAAAAAGTTGGGTCGTTACAGTACCTTCCCGTTACGGAAATTTCGTCCCGAAATTTAAGCAGGTGCAGGGGTTGACTCGGCATCTGAGAACAAATGTGGGTACTTCTGCTTCATCATATCTTCACGCTCCCAAGTGAACTCGGGACCGCACCTGGTGTTCCATCTAATCCGGACAATAGGAATTCTACTCTGCTTCAGAGTCTTAACCTCTCGGTCCTTAATTTCAACAGGTTCCTCAATAAAATGAAGTTGCTTATCAACATGAAGTTCCTCCAGAGGAATTGTCTTATTGGCCTCGGCCAAACACTTCTTTAAATTCGACACGTGAAAAAAAACGTCATGAACAGCACTGAGTTCTTGTTTCAATTTCAAACGATAAGCCACGGGTCCAACTCTCTCAATAATCTCAAACAGTCCAACAAAACGAGGATTCAACTTTCCCCTTTTTCCAAAACGTATCACGCCCTTCCAAGGTGGTACCTTCAACATAACATGATCACCGACCTGAAAATCAATATTGTTCCTTCTCTTATTGGCATAGCTCTTTTGCCGACTTCTGGCGGTTCTCAAACTTTCCTTAATCCGTACGATCTTCTCGGTAGTTTCATGAAAAGTTCCTGGACCTGTGAGTTGAGCATCCCCAACCTCATTCCAGCAGACAGGAGACCTGCACTATCTACCATACAGCGTTTCAAAAGGTGCGGCTTAATACTTGCATGATAGCTGTTATTATAAGAAAATTCAGCCAGTGCCAAGTACTTATTCCAAACATTACCAAAATCAATGATGCATGCTCGTAACATGTCTTCCGACGTTTGAATGGTCCTTTCACTCTGACCATCTGACTATGGATGATAAGCAGTGTTCATATCCAATTTAGTTCCCAAAGCATCTTGTAAGGACTGTCAAAACCTCGATGTAAATCGACTATCTCGGTCCAAAATAACACGGGAACACCATGTCTAGAAACAATCTCCTTCAAATACAAATGAGTAAGCTTCTCCATTGAATCCATTTCTTTAATCAGCAAAAAGTGAGCTGACTTTGTGAGTCGGTCTACAATCACCCAAATGGTATCATAGCCACCCGCAACTCTCGGTAACTTTGTAATAAAATCCATCGTAATCCCTTCCCATTTCCACTCGGGAATCTCAAGTTGCACCAAAAGTCCAGACGGTTCCTGATGTTCAGCTTTAACATTAGCGCAGGTCAAACACTTAGCCACATACGTAGCCACATCAGCTTTTAAATTAGGCCACCAATACAGCTCCTTAAGATCATGATACATCTTTCCTGAACCAGGATGAATAGAGTACCTAGACTTATGAGCCTCATATAAAACAAGTTGTCGTAGATCACCAAACTCCGGAACCCAAAGATGTCCCGCAAAATACCGAGTATCATCGGTTCGTGCATTTAACTGTTTGCTCAAGCCTCGGACCTTCCCGTTACAAAATTCTCCTCCTTCAAGGCTTTTTGTTGAGCTGCAAGAATCTGCCTTGCGAGGTTTGTTCAAATGGTCATATTCAAGGCCCTAAACATACGAGGTTCAGTCCTCTCTTTACGACTTAATGTATCGGCCATAACATTGGCCTTCCTCGGATGATACAGAAGTTCGTAATCATAATCATGCAACGTCTCAACCTATCTTCGTTGCCTCATATTCAACTGTTTCTGAATAAGAATATGTTGAAGACTTTTGTGATCAGCGTACACTGTACTTTTGACCCCATAAAGATAATGTCTCCAAACCATAAGCGCAAACACAACAGCTCCTAACTCCAAATCATGGGTTGTATAATTCTGCTCGTGGATCTTCAACTAACGTGACGCGTAAGCAATGACTTTATTTCGTTGCTTCAAAACACAACCAAAGCCCTGACGCGAAGCATCACAATAAATGACAAAATCGTCATTACCCTCAGGTAGTGATAATATCGGAGCGGTAGTCAACTTACTCTTCAGAGTTTGAAAAGCAGTCTTTTGTTCATCCTTCCACTCATACTTCTTCCCCATGTGCGTTAAAGTAGTCAGAGGTTTCGCTATACGAGAGAAATATTGAATGAACCTTCTATAATGACCTGCCAACCCTAGAAACTGACGAATCTGAGTAGGAGTCTTCGAAATTTCCCACTTCTCAATTACGTCAATCTTGGTAGGATCAATTTGTATTCCTTGCTTACTAACAACATGTCCAAAGAATTGAACTTCTCTTAACCAGAAAGCACACTTAGAGAACTTAGCGTATAATTCTTCTTTCCTCAACAAATCAAGCACCAACTTCAAATGTTCTTCATTCTCTTCATCACTCTTAGAATAAATAAGGATGTCGTCGATGAATACAATAACGAATTTGTCCAGATAGGGTCTGCACACACGGTTCATGAGGTTCATGAATACAGTAGGTGCATTTATCAATCCGAACGGCATAACAAAGAATTCGAAGTGACCATAACGGGTATGGAAAGCGGCTTTCGGAATATCAGTTTCTTTAGCGCGTAATTGGTGATAACCGGAACGAAGATCAATCTTAGAATAAACGGACGAACCTTGAAGTTGATCGAACAGACCATCAATTCTCGGAAGAGGATAACGGTTCTTAATCGTAAGCTTGTTGAACGCGCGATAATCAATACACCATCGGAATAAACCACCTTTTTTCTTAACAAACAAAACAGAAGCTCCCTAAGGGGATGAACTGGGATGAATGAAATATAGTTGCAACAATGAAGGAAGAAATATATGGAGTAGTCACATCGGTGGCATAGATATTTAAGGCAATTCTCTCAAAGGAGATAACGAGGATCATGGACTTCAAAGTAAATTTTCATTACATTTCTGAAAGGAAGACGTACGAAAGGTGTGATATTTCAACGAGAGTGAACTTCCTTGTACAATGAGCGAGGAAATCTAAGATTCACCCATATTCTTAAATTTATGTGCGGATGAAAAGAACGCGAATCATGGGTTATAAAGAATGGCTGACTCTAGGTGAGATGAATCTCCAAAAATAATTTCGTGCACCTCAAAGTGTTGAATCCTAGAATTGATGTTTACGAGGGTGTTGCGGTTGACAGCGAATATTGAGAGTAGAAACTCCTCAAACGGTCTAGTGTAATATATATCCATGATACCCACTATAACAACAGTTGGGGTAGAAACCCACCTAGCGCCTTTTCTACAATAGGGTGACCACCGAGTGTACCCCAGAAAATTGATTTATCGGTCCGCGTTTCGGCCATGTCTAACCATAAGAGGGAAAATTTTATGAGCACAAAGACTTTGCAACAAATTTTATAAAACCGGCATCCAAAGTGGTGTAAGAGTTTCTATCAATGAACTTAATGGTAAGTTTCATCCTTAAACAGAGGATGAGAAGAACTGTGATCCAAACACTCTGTAGAGTAATGCGGAAATTTGATAAAATCGATCAAAGGAGTTATGAAAAAGCTTTAAATGTTTGATGTGACAACATAAACGGAACGAAGTTCTTAGTAAATTTAGAAGTATGTACAACGTGTACCATTTTATATAAAACAAATTGACTTAGTCAAACAGCTCAATAAATGAGTGTTTTTAAAATAATTTTGAAGGTATTATTTAGTATATACTAGCCAAAATAGGTAAGGGTAAATTTATTCATTTGAATCCATTACATACATATATGATTTTATAAATTGTTTACATGACAAAATATTTCATTACTTCTATTCGCCCATAAATCTCGTTAGAACCGCCCAATTAAACAAATGTGTAAAACTCCCGATGATAAACAGAGTATCTGTATTTCAGAGGTTACAAGTTGAAGTAAGACCATGAAAAATTGGGTAAAGGACTTGAATTGTCGTGCGACACTTGACCAACAATGTTACGAGGTCATGAAACCAATGAGTTAAATGTCATTTTGACTATTATCAGGACATTAGTCCTTGGGCCAAAACTGTTCCCGAGCGAAGCTGTTGCTATCAAGCGAGTTATGAAGGATAGAGCATGAGATAGATAATCTGGTTAAAACGAGCTTCTCGTATATCAACAAATGAGATAATGAATATTTTCCCTATCCATGTAATACATCGAAATTTCTAATGAGTAGTGTAAAAATTTTATTTGACTCGCTTTCTATTCCTCATGTCACAATATTGGGACTTCTTTATGAATTAACGTAATATAATCACGTTGGCCTAACGCCATTATATTTCACTAATTCGTAGTTCCATTCCAATAGCACTACATGAGGCCAGGATACGCGATCAACCTCGAATTTCCACACAATTTCTCTAAAACGATCTCTTAAACAATGTGCTAAGGTAGCACAAGAGACAAAAACATCAAAAGTAATGAATAGGAGTAACGATGACATAAAAATGTCTTCGAAGTACCAAGAATCTTTAGAAGTCGAGAATGATGTTTTCCGGTTCAAAAACCAAAGCACATAGGCACAGCGACACAAAGGCACGTAATATAACAAGAATGTTATATACCTAAACATAATAGCTGACATTGAAATGCCGAGCATTTAGAAGTCAAGAATGACATCTCACGTAGTATAACTCAAACGTTATATACATAACCATAATAGATGACATAGAAATGTCAAAAATTTCAGAAGTCAAAAATGACATCCCTCGGTTTCACTAACCGACGTTTCCTTATAAAAGATAAACTCGCATGAGTCGGAGGATACGTTTAAATCGGAACGGGAGTTCCTCCCGGATTCAGAACATATGAAGGAGATGTACGTATATGAAAACAGTATACATACCAATATGATACAAATAATCACATATAATAATATCTTATAGGCCGGCTGTAGACTAGACTCACTAATGCACCCTATTGCCTCGGGTAACGACATCAATGCAGCCTAATTCCCTACAACCTGGCTCTGATACCAACTGTGATGTCCCCGTCAAAACACTTAACGGCTCCGTCACTTGGTCTCACAGCTTGATCATAACTCTATATGAATTTAATAAATAACCTTGCATTCTTTATTTAAAAATGATTTCCTATAAAGGAAACCTACCAAAATGTGTAAGTTTAGAAAAACCATACATTATTACTTAACCAAAAGTTGACCAAAACAAAGTCAACAACATCCACTATTAAATGTATCAAAATAGAATGCAAGTTAATGTTTAATAAAAGTTGCCATCATAAATATGTAGACTCTCTAAGCACAGCGGAAGCAATCAATCATGAACCCGAGAATAAAACATGCGAGTAACTGTCAACAAAAATGTTGAATGAATTACAGGTTTAATATTGTAAACAATATCTAATTTAAACCATAAAAATTTATGTTTGAAAACATAAAAACTCCTTTTTGGACCACTAAATTATATGTTAGAAAACATATAAAAACATTATTCTATTTTTCGTGAGCCACCTGGTAATCACTTAACCATTTATTTACCCTTGCCAAAACAATAAATAATATACACCGAACAAGTGTATCTACAACAAAATACGAAGTACTAACATTCCGATTATAAATTGCTAGCGCGACTAGCTCGAAATGGGGTTGTCAAACCCGATAGATCTATCCGTAGGATTCGCGTTCACCAGTAGAAACCAGTGATTACAATTACCAGATTAGGGAATATTTTTGTTCGACTCACAATGAATAAATTAAACCAACTTCCACTTGTGTCCAAAATATAAAATAAATTGCATGTATTCTCATCTCAAAAGATTTAAAATAGAAAAATAGGACTATAACTCACCTTAATAGCAACGAAGTAACCACATAAATATGCGAACAGCAAATGAAGTAAAGTGATCAGGAATGATCACTACGCCGACCTATAAATAAAGCATGTCGATATAAATAACTAACTTAGGTCAAGTCTGAGTATGATAGCTATTGTACATGTTGCAAGTAGACATAGATTAACACTCAACATGCATTGGTTTGATCGGAACAGCGTACGGACACACACTTTTTATTTTTAGAAAGTTTCTAATTTTAGCAGGTTTCCATTTTTGGAAAGTTTCTATTTTTGGAAAGTTTCTATTTTAGGATAGTTTCTATTTTAGAAAGTTTCTATTTTTAGAAAGTTTTTAAGTTAGGAAAGTTTCCTTATTTAGAAAGTCAACAAAAGTCAACTGAAAGTCAAAGTCAACCGAAAGTCAACTCAAAAGTCAACCTTGGTCAAACATAGTCAACATTAATTTTAAAAATGTAAGTTATAATAATAATATAAGTTATAATGCTAATTAAAGTTAAATAAGTATAATTATGTCTTAACATAAGTTTAATTAAATTAAAATGAATTAATAAAGTTAACATAAGTTTAAATGATATAACTAATATAACATAAGTATTTAATTAATTTATTAAATATAAGTCATAATATAAGTATTATTAATTAATAATAAATTTTAATCATATCATAAGTATTATTAATTAATAATGAATTATTAATCATATCATAAGTTTCTAATTTTAATTATTAAATCATAAGTATTTAATAATTAAATTATAATTAAATAATAACTAAGCCTTATAATAATTACATAATTAATTAATCCTTATTATAAGTCTCATTATAATAATCTCATAATATAAGTTTAATACTTACCATAAGTATTTTTCATTAATAATAAAAGTATTATTAATCATAAGTTTAATTAAATGTTTAATTAAATCATAAGTAATAAATAAATGATATAATAAATATATATATCATAAGTCTTAAATTAAATTAATTACTTTTTATATCATAAGTAATTTATTAATAATTAAATTCATTACTTATATCATAAGTCAAATGTTATAATCATAAGTTTTAATTAAAAGTTCATCGGGTCATAACTTGAGCCCCGGGAATCAGTTTTCGACGAGCCTTACATATATCTACGCCTAACCAACCCACCCGACACCTTATTGTGCTCAAGAACATCCCAATAACAGTCACCAAGTCGTGACTTACAGCCCTTAATCAGTTTGGATCTTTAATCCGCTCAAAAACGTGTATTAGACATAACGGGTGATCCGTGGCTCGGATTTCGATGACCCGAACATGAAAGTTCATCCCATCATCAATCCTAACACACTAGTACACCCTAAAGACACTAAAAATGATCACAAAGTCAGACCACACCTGGTTCAATTCGTTTTTATATTTTAATCTCAATTAAACACCATTTTAATCATAACTTATGATCCGGGAATCGAAATAACATGAATCCGGAGTCTAAAATTAATGTCTTGATGAGAGGAACTCATCTATATACTTTAATTTCACTTTTATATCAGTTACACAACCAGAAATGAACGAAAAAGCTGCTGTCCCAATTCAATCAAACCGAAAACATGCAATAACGAGTGATTCTATGCATACAATCAATAATCCAACAACATACAAGCACTATACTATCATATTAAACATCAAAATCAGTAAAATTGGATAAAAATCAAAAAGTTAGGGTTAGGGTTTATACCCTAATCGAGAATCAAATGATGTAGATGTGCAGAGAAGAACGCGTAGAATCTGAATATGTGAATGATTTCTTGATCCAAGTATTAATTGATGAAGATGATGATGATTGTATGTGGTGGTGGTGACGGCATCAAAGAGGAGAGGAGGAAGGAGAAGAGAGAAAAAAATGATTAGGTTAAAAATGAAAAGAAATGAGCCAATTTTTGATCATGTAATCTAATCTTTCAAAAATGGCACAATACCCCCCTCCCCTTTGATATTTTAGGCTGAAATATGAAGGGTGGGCCCCAATTGTGGGCCAACTTGATAAATGAAAGAAGTCTTGTGGCCCGAATGCCAGAACGAATCCCGAAACGCGAAAACACCGCTACGCGATTGATTTTTCGGAGAGATAACAAATACGCGACGAATAAAATATATAAACACTGTATATAATAATATGACAACAAAATATCATATTTAAGATAATTTGGATTTAAAAATCCCAAAAGCTTGACCGTTGGTTCGAAAACCGAAAAGATTCGCCGGATAGAAATTCGCGACACGTAGAAACGTATAACTTAAAATATAAATACAAATATTCACATAGCACATAATAATTAATATATTATTACAAAAATAATAATATAGGTCATAGAAATGACTTGGCACGAATAACAGTTAACGGTCGTTAAATAATTAACGGTAAAAGATAACGAAAAAAGTTGGGTCGTTACAAAATACCTCACGATGTAACCAAATGTAATGTATTCATCCAGATGGATTAGGATGGGTCACTTCAGTTGGTATCAGAGCGGTTGTCTTAGCGAACTAGGTCTTGCATTAGTGTGTCTAACTAGTAGTTGTTAGGATGCATTAATGAGTATGGACTTCGATCGTGTCTGCATGTCAAAAGTTTTACTTATCATTTCTAGTCGAAAATCATCTGCTTATCATCCTTAAAGTCTAGACACGTGTTACTGTCTCTATTGCATAGATAGTGTATAGATAAATTCGTTTCTTAGCGTATCTGTTATTGTAAACTTTGCCTGACAGTTTCTGAAGGTTCCTCTGTAACTTATGGGATCTTGGTATTCTATATACATATGAAAATTATGTGTTTCTAAGTCCTATAATCTATCTCATATCGAAAATCAATTCCCTGATCGTACAAAATGGATCCTTCAACAAGTTCCAGTTCTGCAGAACCCGACAGCTATTCTGACTTGAATGTTCACCTAACTCTGGAAGCAGCGTCACCAGAATGAATTAACCAATTAGCCATCCCCAATTCATCTGATGAGTTCGTAATCGACTTAATCAATGGAGACGAGAAGAGGGCGATCCTTTCCACCAATCGAATTCACCTCTTGACGAAGAACATGAAGCACTTACCGGCGAACCTGTCCGTAATACCATTTTCTCTCTCATTTCCGGAGTATCTCATCACGATTATATACTATCTCATATTCTAGATCTTATTCATCCACTCGTCCGAACCGACAATCATCCTGGTGTAATAGAAGAAGTCAACGAACTTCGCGCTCGAGTAATAAATTTGGAGAATATGGTGCAAAACTTACTAGCTTCAACAACATCACCAGCATCAACAGCACCAGCAGTATAACCAATACCACCATCAGCAACATTCGCATCCCACACCTTAACATCTCATTCTGTACCTCGAGTATAATCATTGTTCTACGTATAGTTCTACGTCAAATACCTTCGTTCTTTATGGCAATTATGTAATCCCTAATGTTTTAGAGATTATGTATTCTAGATCTAACGATAAATCAAATGAAATTAATATCATATTAACTCATTGAATCCATGATTACATCTGAAAAAAATATATATGTATATATGTTTTCATAAAGATTGTAATTAAAAATTCTTTCGTACAAACTGTTAATGGTGAAAATATTTTAACAGGTAGGTAAAACCTGAGGAATATTTAGATTTCACATTAATAAGTTACACTGTGCATTCTTCGAATCTGATTCAACGGTCATTTATTATCCTACTTACATCCACAGATATACGAATCTGTTCAACACGAAATAACCAGTTTCATTCAATTTCATATTTGGATTTTAACTTATCAAAATCCAACAAGTGGCATAATGAAGAAAACATTGGACAAAATAAAATTTGTTAGAAACAAACAAATTAACTATGAGAAATTTTGTTAAGAATCCACGCTGACAAAATCTTAGCTAACTGTTCCTAGCTAACTGTTAATTCCTTATTACATTTATTTATCGCAATTTAATTATCGCAATTTAATTATCACAATTTAAATTCTCGCAATTTTATTTATTATCATTTAATCTCTGTTATTTATTTTACGCACTTTAAATATCGGGACACGTATACAAAGTTTTGACATATCATATCGATGCATCTATATATATTATTTGGAATAACCATAGACACTCTATATGCAGTAATGTTCGAGTTAACTATACAGGGTTGAGGTTAATTCTACAATAATATATATACTTTGAGTTGTGATCGAGTCTGAGACATGTATACAATGGGTCACGAATACGTATTAATTAATTCGAATATTATATATTAAACTATATATGAATTATTGGATTACTAATTGTGGACTGCTAACTGTGGACTGCCAACATTGGACAATTAAAATGAATTAAAATATTGATTATAACATATGAAACTAAACAATTCTTCAAGTTTGCTACTTGATTTCATCTTAAACCTCATTTGTATCTTGACGATTACAATCTGCGATTCAAACCTTTCATAAATCTTGAAAACACTTCAATCGATAGGATGAACCAACCGCACTTCATCTACGAAAGAAGAGATTGATGCATATAGTTATGCACCTGAAAACACTCAGAACCTGTGTAAATGTTTAACACGTGTCTGTGCTAGCTCCTTTGGCATTGTTATTACCGAAAATAACATTACAACTCTTTTTCAAATTAGCCAATTTTATCACAGCTTCAGCAAATCAACTTCGACTTCCATTCGAATTAGCCTTATTATAACCTCAATATATAAGTTTGCCTGTCGTCATCGTTACCGGGGAAGCGTTTATATTCCACCACATTAGCAGTAAACTTACCAACAACTTCAATGAATTTGGACTTTCCGAAAAATCATTATATTCATTGAAACCCCATCGTGTATTCATCTGTACCCTGTAACAATAATTGCCATACTAATTACCGAGAATCAGCAATCAGTATTTCGAATCTCGTAGAATTTCTACATCAATAGTTATATGTATACATATAACAATTATCTCCTAGAATTACGATCTTCAATTCTGAAATTTTGAAAAGCACCCAGCCTACGAATCAATACATTGAACTTTGAAAAAGCTGAATGAAGCAGCAGAAACTGTAGGCAACCGTAAACAACCTTAATCATCGGAAGTTTGATGATAAAGAATAGTATGTTGGAAAAGCTCAGAAAAGTTGGAACTGGAAAACGGATTGAGCTAACCACGAAGGAGACAAAGGAAAAATACAAGGACCATACCCTATATTCAAAGAATCCAGGTAAATCTGGATCCGTTGAAATCTTTAGAGAATATCTTGCTCCGAAGTCATGTTAAAATCTTGCGGAAAATTTTTTCTTCATCAACCTTCGAACTTGGAAATTCCAAAATATCATCATAAATATCTTCGATATTTCTGAGGATATTTTCATAAATATCCTCGTCCAAAATTATATACCTCTTCGTGCTTCCTGTGTTTCATTATATTGGAAACTTATGTAAAATTTAAGTTTAATTTATGAATGAATTCTGGAGAAATGTAAAGAAATTGATGCATGAATTAGTATAATATAATGACACTTGATCAACGTGATTATATTATAGTAAGTCATGCTGAGTTTCTAATTGGACGTGATGATTCACAGACTATAACGTCATCACATGTCATGTTACATAACTCTTTCATTCTGCTTAACTTCTGAACATATCAAAAAAGTATATTCTTGATAGTTCTATTCTCAGTGATTCTGGTAATTTGACAAATCAAATAGTGCTAATACGTTCTTTCTTGTTTAGAACATGATATTCATTCGAAACTCCATACCTACGAATTCTGACCATTACTTGCGAAGAGAGAACAAAAGCATGTAGCTCTGAAATAGAAATGGGGTTATAAATCGCAGCAAATAGGAGAGAACATTAACTATGGATGACAATGATTATAGAAGACAGAAGTAGGGACTCTGAAATATAAAGGAAGATATAAAGCCCAATAACAACTCAGAAATTACAGACCTTATATATATCGATGCATATAGCAATATAAAGACACGGGAGAACTAAAAACACTATAAAACCAAGAGTATAGTAGAAGTAAATAGATTCTTCTGGCGGCAGATGAAAAATAAGAATGACGGATATAAGAGTTAGGAGTATATCAAGGATTAGAACCGGATGGAGCATATTGACGAATGCTATAAGGTATGAATTAAGGGAGAAAGAATAGAAGGTGTGAGTTGTAAGGAAACGAAGAGGGTGGTTTTATAGTAAGATATCAGACAGATCAATTGAGACAGATCATCGCATTTAACCGAAGAGGATCCTAATTTCTTAATTACCGGAGAATCAAATCTTATTACAAAGATTTTCTCCAAATTCCTTGAACTCTAGAAATCAATCCTGTATACGTCAAAAGATATGACGAATCTACATTTACTCATTTCACTCTTTTGCAATAACTTCACTAGTACTCTTCACATAATCGAATTGTTTTATCCATATTACTCAATGACGATAAAACTCTAATTTCCAACTCGTATGAGTCATGAAAACATATGTATTGTCAGCCATGACGATTCCAATCAAATTTTGGAACGAAATTTCTTTAACGGGTATGTACTGTGACTACCCGGAAATTTCAACCAAATTTAAACTAAATTCTTACATGATTTCGACACGATAAGCATAGTCTGTATAGTTGAATCTTAAAATTTTAAACTTTGTCCATGTATTTATTTTAACCTTCGACCATTACCGATGATTCACGAATAAATTGTTGTTAATAAATATGTATATATATATATATATAAATATAAATAAAAGTGTATATGATAATGTGAATTAATAAAATACAATTTAATCATTTGAATTAGAAATGAAAAGAAATATACAAAGTAATTAAGTTATTATTAAAATGAATATATATATAAATATGAATCTATATGGATATATATGTGTATTAACGAATTCTATTATATTGTAACATTTATTAAATATAAAAACATTAAATATTCAATATAGGTATTCATATAATATATAATATGATTATTAGATATTACAAAATTAATAAATCATAATATTAATATATAAAATGTAATTACAAATTTAATTATAATACTACTATTAATATTAATATCAGTACTATTAATATTATTAAAAAATTTTATGAAATTTGATACATTTGAATTTTTATGTTATTATCAATATTATAGCTAATATTATTATTATAATTAGTAATAAAATTATAATTTTTTGATTAATATTAGTATTATTATTAGATATTATTATTACCATTATCATTAATAATAATAATTATTATTATGAAATATTATTTTCATTTTTTTATGAATATAGTTATTATTATTAATATTATTTTTATTTACATTAATATATTTATTATTGATATTTATTAAGTACAAAATTAAAATCAGATAACTACAAAATTGGTTACAACTCGTTATCTGATCTATTCAACTTGTCTGTTAATTGATTCATCGAATCTCTTTTCAGTACAAATTAAATTCTAATTAAATCACAATCAAACTTTAATTTTTTGTCTTCTGTCTCAATATTATTACCAGCCTGTTTCAGGAATCGATTAGAGTCAATCTTAACAGCCACAACAAGTATTCAGTCATGTTATATGTAATATCCACACTGCAATTCGATGAGGAAAAACAAAAATAATTAAAAAAAAGAAATGAAGAACACAACTCATTCTCTGTTCGTGTTCATTTTTTTGAAAACCTCAGATTCAAATAAATTTTCAAAATGTATAAATGTAGAAGTGTTAAAAATCTTTCATGTAATCTTTCTGTAAAGTGTCAAATTCCAATTCATCAAAACGAATTCGAATTTTTGAGTCAAATTTTTTAAGAAAAAAAGTCAACAGTTGTTCTTCAATCGAATTCGAAATTTCTGTTATGTTTCAAGTCAAATTGAGGATTTATAAAGTTTACATGAATGATTTAGAAACTAATTCATGTAGAAATTATGATACAAAAACATCTAAATCTAAAAAATTTAATTTATGTTCTTCGTTTTTGTACAGCGACTGTTTTGATAATCTTTTTATTTTTTATTTTATCCAAACCACACTTAATCAGGTAGTAACTATTTTTATTTAAGGACCCAAACATAACAAGTAATTCATGATTAGTGTTGATTAAAATCTCTGTCGAATTGAAGTTTGAGGAAGAAGGAGATATAGGATCAAAATATTATACGGTTTATATAATTTATGAATGGGATTAAAACAGAAAAATCGAGGGCAGTGCTGTGGTTAAGGAGGTTTACGGGTGAGCGGGAGGTCGCGAGTTCAAGCCCGGACTGGGTCATTTATTTTTTAAAAAAACCTCCGTTGATAAGGTGGCATATTTTCTTTAATTATTGTTAATATTATTATTATTATTATTATTATTATTATTATTATTATTATTATTATTATTATCACAATTATTATTATTATTATTATTATTATTATTATTATTATTATTATTATTATTATTATTATTATTATTATTATTATTATTATTATTATTATTATTGTTATTATTACACTTATCATTATTGTTATTATTATTATCATGAAGTATTAAAATTATTATTATTATTATTATTATTATTAAGATTATCATTTATTATTTGTATTATGATTATAGTTACAATTATGAAAATATTATTATTATTATGAGTACTAATTTATCATTCTAACACTATTATTATTATTATGATTATGATTAGGATTATTATTATTATTGTTATTATAAAAATAATACAAGTTATTATTATTTTCACTAATATTAGTATTAATATCATTGTCGAAATTATTAGTATTATTATTATTATTAGTATTATCATTGTCAAGGAAGTTATTATTATTAGTAAATCATTATTATCCAAACTATCATTTTTTTTCATATAAATATTTTGTACCTAAAATATACTTATTACATATACTACAATTATATTAATAGTTTATATACCTATATATCAAACATAGTAATATTATTTATATATAAGTGTGTGTATATATATATATATATATATATATATATATATATATATACTTATATATAACAAACTATGATTTTTTTTATAATACTAATCATATATATATATATATATATATATATATATATATATATATATATATATATATATATATATATATGGATATATAAAGATAACTAATTATATAGATATTAATCATTCTAAATACATATACAACATAAATATATATAACATATGAAGATAACTAATTATATAGATATTAATCATTCTAAATACATATACAACATAAATATATATATAACATATAATTTAAGATATAATATAAGTATTTAATGGAATTTGGTATAAACTCTATATAACTAAAAAATATATAAATAATATATACTAATAAAGGAATTTATGTGATTCCATTATATGTTTTAATAAATATACAATTGATATAGGTTTGTGAATCTGAGGCCAACCATGCATTGTTCAGTTTCGTCATATGTATTTTTACTACAAAATACAATATTGTGAGTTTCATTTGCTCCCTTTTTAAATGCTTTTACAATATATATTTTTGAGACTGAGAATACATGCGCTGTTTTATAAATGTTTTACGAAATAGACACAAGTGATCGAAACTACATTCTATGGTGGGATTATCGAACCGAATATACCCCTTTTTAGCTTGGTAGCCTAAGAATTGGTGTTTATTATAATTGCAACCAATTGACGCGAATCCTAAAGATAGATCTATTTGGCCCAACTAGTCTCATCCGAGTTACGGATGCTTTAGTACTTCGATTTATAATGTCCGATGAGAGTCCCGGAATGATGGGGATATTCTATATGCATTCTGTTAAGGTCGGTTACCAGGTGTTCAATCCATATGAATGAATTTTAATTTGCGAGTTACGCATGACAATATATGAAATCTTGTGGTCTATTAAAATGATGGAAATGAATGATTATGATAAACTAATGAACTCACCAACCTTTTGGTTGACACTTGAAAGCATGTTTATTCTCAGGTATGAAAGAAATCTTCCGCTGTGCATTTGCTCATTTTAGAGATATTACTTGGAGTCATTCATGACATATTTCAAAAGACGTTGCATTCGAGTTGTTGAGTTCATCAAGATCATTATTAAGTGAATTATAGTTGGATATATTCTTGAAATGGTATGCATGCCATCAACTTTTGATGTAATGAAAGTTTGTCTTTTAAAAACGAATGCAATGTTTGTAAAATGTATCATATAGAGGTCAAATACCTCGCGATGTAACCAAATGTAAAGTATTCGTCCAGATGGATTAGGACGGGTCACTTCAAACGTGATCCCCAGTATCACCAGCAGCAGTAGAAGTAACATCACTTGTATCAGCACCACCAGTAGGCAAAAGAGGAGCACCGGCACCAGTAGCAGACACAGAGAGCTCATCAGTGGAAACAATAACATGCTTTTCTTGCTCCCCCTCTGTCTGTTCATCTACCCTGCTAAGAACTGAAACAAAAGAACATTTTATGTTAACAACTGTAGAACCAAATAAATTGGACTCAATAATTTCATCTGTTGTTGGTCTCTAGGGATAGACTGGTGATTTAGTCAGCCCTTCGATTGAGACAGAGTAAGGTGTCTGTAAGTGCAGCTGTAACTCTGCTGACTCATTGGCAACACATGTTGACCCAGATTGTGTAAGAGTTCTGGCTGGTAATGATGTAGGAGTATGACTCTTATCATGAACCAAGTAACATTTAGGTTGTGTAGTAGCCTGAGCTAGTTCAACACGATGAGGAGCCAGCTCAAGTCTACTTTGGGGGTCAGTTATGTTCTCTGGTGGTTGTACTGTCAGCAGAGGATATTTCTTGAAGTATAATTTTGAAAAATGTGGAAGTGCCTGGTAAGAAGAGTATGGGTTGCTACTCTTCTTAACACTAGTTTTAAACCCAGTCAGCTTGGGTGCCAGGGTTATACCTTTAACTCCAGTTTCATTTTTCAAGTCAGCAGTTAAAAAGGTTTTAATTAAGTTAGAGATTTCTGCTGTTTGGTCTAGAGACGCACCAGGTTCCATAGAAGCATTCTTTTCAGAAGCAGCAGATGAGACTGGGACAATCTCCCCTGTGGCATGCTTGGAGGCAGCTTAGCACATTTGGATTTACCTGTTACTAAGAAATAGATGAGCAACGGATTCCAACACTAGAAATGGGTAGTCAGTATATAAGACTAGGGATGTTCTTTATGATCAGAGAGCACTAGATTCTAATACAACTACTGTTTTACCAGTATATGAGACGGTGGCTATTTTAGTTGAGGTAGCTGGCTTCTTCCTATGAGTAGCTGGCTTTCGCTGAGTTGCCTCCCCCTCAGCTGGTGCAACACCAGAGGCAGTCGATTGGTGAACTCCACCCCAAGCAGCAAGATACTCGAGCATTCCTGGTGTCAAACCAGTATATGGAGCAGCTGGTGCTTCTTTCGTCATCCCCCTTGTTTCATCGGTAGGTCCAACGATTCGTCAGTAATCTGCTGGTAAGCATCACCCAGCTCATTTTCAAACACAAGGCTTAAGAACCTTGGAAAGGGGATTAAATGTGTTCTTTTGGGTGCAAGCACCATTTCCCTTAACCTCAAGAAGATTTTAGCAGCATAATCAATATTACGGTTGAACAGCAACCCATGACCAATCTTAAGCTCAAAATCTGAGCACTGATCGAAACTACCATACTTCTGCCTGATGCACTGACACAACAATCCAAAGAAATAGTACCAAAGTGGTGGGATATGCTTCCTTAAGGGCGTATGAGCTACGGGACCATTAAATCCAATGGTTTTGAGCACCTACCTCCTAAATTCATCACTTGTTAGTGAATTAACAAATTGTCCACCTGGTAGTTGAAGGGCACGTCGAATGACATTAACGGTGATTGAACAATTTAGGGTTTCAGTAACCATGCCACGAATACATGGAGCATTCTGTTGAGTGGTGGCCATGGTGACAGTGTATCAGAATCTGGCTAAACAGGCTAGATAAAGTTGAGAAGGAGCACAGGTGATTGGAGATTTCCTTATGTAATCGATTAGAGTATCGTTGCCCATGTTGGCTTTAGACTTTGGGATAGAAAGAGCATGAGCAGCATTGCCTTTGGAGAGGCGAATGAGTGCATGATCTGGTGCATTAGCAGCCTTGACAAGGCTTGGATGAAGATTGAACAGTGGTGCCTGTGCAATTGGTTCCTCCAGTACTGGTGGAGGTTGTTGTTCTGGTTGTTGTTGTTCCTCCGGTTGTTGTTGCTGTTGTTGTTGTTCCTCATGTTGGTGTTCGATGGGTGGTGATTGTTGTTGGTCTACCATTAATGGATTGTAAAGATGAATGTTTGAAAATATGAAAATTTGGGGATTTTGAGAGAAGAGTGTGTTTTTGAAAGTTGAATAACCGAAGGTTATTATGGAAAATGGAACGCCTTATTTAACCTTTCGGATTGGTGGAAAAAGTGTAGGAGAGAGAAAAATGGCAACTGTCATCTGCAAGCGCGTGGGCAGATGTGACAGACTGGCATGTTTTCAAGGGGACACGGACTGTTGACATGACGTATAATCGGCTTGAACACTCATGCTTCCCATTAAGCATTAAATGCAGCAGGTTTTAATTCAAAATGAAGTTAGAGACCATAAAATAAAGTTTGTATTACATAAAAAAATTCTTTGTTACATTTAATATGTCATGAATTTAATTTTAAATCATTGGGAGTAAGTGAGTTTCTGTTTTAAGGTATCATTTAATGTTGTGAGCTATTTATTATTTGATTTTAGACATTAACCATGATATAAAAGACTTTGTTTTGCTGATTGTTTGACATGTAGGCAGTAATCAAAGAATTTGTGACTTACTGGTTTGCCCTACATGTTGTAGAACCAGCACACCAACAAAATTGTCTTTTATTTTAAAGTTCAAGCATACTCAGCTCAGAGATGAGATAATTAATTTGTTTCTCATCTAAGGGCTTTGTGAAGAGATCTGCTAACTGCTGGTCTGTTGAAATAAAATGTAGCTCCACATCTCCTTTTTGAACATGATCCCTTATGAAGTGATAACGAACGTCAATGTGCTTTATCCTTGAATGCATTACAGGATTGTTGGTAATAGCAATTGCACTGGTGTTTGTGACAACCCAGAAATTTCCGACTAAATTTAAACTTAATCTTTATATGTTTTTTGACACGATAAGCAAAGTCTGTAAGATTGAAATCTCAAAAACTTTGAATTGTGTTCATGTATTCATTTACCCTTCGATTGTTCTCGACGATTCATGAAAAATTAATTGTAATTAGATATGTGTGTATGTATATATAAATAATAATTCGAAATATAATTTGAAGTATTAGATGTTGTTGTTATTAAAAATTAATAAAATAAAAATAGGATATTATAATAATTATTATTTAAAATATATCTCTATATATAAATAAAGTATATTAAAAATAAATATTAAATGATTGTAATACTCGTTTAATGTTCTGATTGATATTAAGCAAGTTAAATTCAACCTTATGTAAATTTAAAATAAACGGTGATACGAAAATGAGTTCTATAAATTTTAGGCTTATTAAAAATGTATTTAGGAACTATTTGTTAAGTTTTAACACTTTTTATATTTTACCCAGAATTGAGAGGGACAGTTGATTTAATTTTTATTTGATAATTTTAAACAGTTAATGACCATGTTCATACCATAATGACTGAAATAAATAAAGACATTTAATTTCAAAATATGGAATTTATCTTAAGGACTTTATCCGCCACTGATTACCAACGGAGTACAAGATAATACCCTAATTAAGGATGAGAACCAAATAGTAAATGATGGCTTTCCTGTTTCTTCTACTTGCACGTTTTATTTATTTTTATTTATTATTTTATTATAATTAATATTATATTTTGTTTTATTGAATTGTTTCTTTCATTTCAATCATAATCATAGTACATAATTGATTATATAATTCATACAAGGAACTACAGAATATGAGAATTAAATCGACCACTTTTGTGTCTCTCTTGAGCACCCATACCGCCACCACAACCGGCAATCCTCACCCTCTTCATTTGTACCATGAAACACCACATGCTTAAGTTCTTTTCTCTACTTAATTTCAATCACCATTTCTACAAACATCTATAATATACATATACTTTGTGCACACAATGGGAAGTCATCACCACTATCATTTTATTTTGATGTTTCTCTTTTTCCTTCTTTCTAATTGTCTGCAACCACCACACAACACCACCACGTTACCACCTTAATCCACTACAATACCAACACCTGCGATCACCATTTTTCTGCTATTAACCACTTCTGTTTTCCTGCTTCTGTAAGATTGAGAAACACAACAACTGAAACTGTATCAGTTTTATTATTGACAAACTAGAACCACACAAACCCCATCGATCACTGCTAATATTCTGCAACAACCGAAGCAATCACCAAACCGACACCATAACCCTGAGGTTTCCTTTTCTTGTATCGATTAAACCTATAACCCCACTTGCATTTTTTTCCTGTCAACATCCATTACAACCACCACAGAACCATTCTTCGTCGAAACCCACTTGATGAACTCGTTATCTATCACAATCACTGCTGCTCATTTTTCTTTTCTGGTTTAGACCCTTCATCAAGGAACATGTTATTAGGGAGTTTTAGTTACAACCTGCAACAACACCAACAACGAGCTACCACTTCAAATGTTTTCCTGTTTTGATTCGTTCTCAACACCACCATAATCAACTAACAATCAAACCGTCTCCACCACTTCACCACAGTCAAACCGCTACCACTAAACAATCATTCATCACCCCAGCTCCACCGGTCACTACCTAGAACAACCACCTTCACCGCTAACCTCCATGCTTTTCTCTCTCTCTCTCTCTCTCTCTCTCTCCCTCCCTCTCTCTCTCCCTCCTTCCTCTCTCTCTCTCTCTCTTCGTGAACCCAGTTAACTGCTACTGCTATATTTTTTTTTTGTCGAAGCTACCACACACAAATGGATAATTGATACTCCAATTCCAATTTAAAAATCCCCGCTTGCTTTAAAGATATGTACGTACACTTTATGTATATATATTTGATATGTTAAAAGAAGAGGAAGATAGCGACTGGTGAATTATTATTTCCCCATGAAATCAGTTACAAGTTTTCATACAAATAAGATTAATGAAATTGATACTTGGGCCATGAGTTTTGTGTGATAAAAGGGCCGGTTGCATTTTTTTTAAATATGGGCTCTATTATATTTAAATGGACTATTTATATTATGGGCTTTTAATGGACTTCATTAGTTGTAAGACTAGTTGAACGGGTTATTTAGTTCAGATTCGGGATTCAAAATAGAATACAGAAAATGGAGCAGTGGTTAAGGGTGTTGTTGAGTTTCGAGAGGTCGCAGGTTCGAGCCCGGGCGTGGGCAGTTATATTTTTTTGGAACTCTTTGTGAGGTTCGTGAATCCAAGGCTAACCCTACACATGTTCAATGTCATCATATGTATTTTTACTACAAAATACAATAAAGTGAGTTTCATTACTCCCCTTTTAAATGCTTTTGCAATATATATTTTTGGGACTGAGAATACATGCGCTACTTTTATAACTGTTTTACGAAATAGACACAAGTAATCGAAACTACATTCTATGGTTGAATTATCGAAATCGAATATGCCCTTTTTATCATGTCCGAAGTTGTCCCGGAATGATGGCGAATTTATCATGTCCGAAGTTGTCCCGGAATGATGGCGAATTTATCATGTCCGAAGTTGTCCCGGAATAATGGTGAATTTATCGTGTTCGAAGTTATCCCGGAATGATGGGAATATTCTATATGCATCTTGTTAAGGTCGATTACCAGGTGTTCAATCCATATGAATGATTTTTGTCTCTATGTATGGGACGTATATTTATGAGAAATGGAAATGAAAATCTTGTGGTCTATTAAAATGATGAAAATGATCGATTATGATAAACTAATGAACTCACCAACCTTTTGGTTGACACTTTAAAGCATGTTTATTCTCAGGATTGAAAGAAATTTTCCGCTGTGCATTTTCTCATTTTAAAGATATTACCTGGAATCATTCATGGCATATTTCAAAAAGACATTGCATTTAAGTTGTTGAGTTCAGTAAAGATTATGATTAAGTAAATGACAGATTAGATTATTTATAGTTGGATATTATGAATTGGTATGCATGCCTGTCAACTTTCGATGTAATGAAAGTTTCTCTTTTAAAACGAATGCAATGATTGTAAAATGTATCATATAGAGGTCAAATACCTCACAATGTAATCATATGTTATTGTATTCGTTCTTATGGATTAGGACGGGTCTTTACATGTGGTATCAGAGCGGTGTTCTTAGCGAACCAGGTCTTGCATTAGTGTGTCTAACTGATAGTTGTTTAGATGCATTAGTGAGTCTGGACTTCGACCGCGTCTGCATGTCAAAAGTTTTGCTTATCATTTCTTGTCGGAAATTACCTGCTTATCATCCTTAAAGTCTAGACACATCTTACTGCATTGATTGCATGAATAGTGTATAGACAAAATTCATATCTTAGCGTATCTGCTAATTCATATCTTAGCGTATCTATTACTGTAAACTGTGCCTGACATGTTCCGTAAATTCCTCCGTAATCTACGGGATCTTCTGTACTATATATAGGTATTAGGTATTCTATATAATTAGAATATCATCTGATATCTAAAAATCATTTATATCGAAAACCCTTTATCTAACCTTACAAGATGGAACACGCAACTAGTTCCAGTTCCTCGGATTCCGACAGCTATTCCGATATGGATTTCCACACGCACTCTGGCCGCAATATAACCAGAATGGATCAACTAAATAGTCATCTTCAATTCTGGATGAATTGGGGATGAGTTCGCAGTCGACTTAATCAACGGAAACGAGGAGAAGGCGATCCTTTCCACCAACCGAATTCACCTCTTGGTGAAGAACCTGAAACACTTACAGGCGAATCAGTCCAAAACACCATTTTCACCCTCATTTCCAGGATATCTCATAACTATTATATATTATCCACAAATTATAAACCTTATTCATCCGCTCATTCCAATCGCCAATCATTCTGGAGTAATCGAAGAAGTCAACGAGCTTCGTGCCCAAATAATGATTTTGGAGAATATGGTGCAAAACTTACCGGCTTCAACAACATCACCGACACCAACAGAACCACGATCAACAGCACCCGTACCATCAACACCACACGCCACAATATCACAATCTATACCCCAAACATGATCTTCATTCTACGTATCATTCTACATCAATTATTTTCGTTCTTCATGGCGATTATGTAATCTCTAATGTTTTAGAGATTATATATTCTTGTTCTAACGGTAAATCAAATGAGTCTAATATCATATTGACTCATTAAATCCATGATTACATCTGAAGAAAATATATATGTATATATGTTTTCATAAAGATTGTAATTAAAAATTCTTTCATACAAACTGTTAATGGTGAAAATATTTTAACGGGTAGGTAATACCCGAGGAATATTTAGACTTCACATTAATAAGTTACATTGTACACTCTTCGAATCTGATTCAACAGTCATTTACTATCCTACTTACATCCACAGATATATGTATCCGTTCACCGCAGAATAACCATATTCATTCAATTTCATATTTGGATTTTGACCTATCAGAATCCAACAAGTAGCATAATGAAGAAAACATTGGACAAAATAAAATTTGTTAGAAACAAACAAATTAACTATGAAAAATTTTGTTAAGAATCCACGCTAACAAAATCCTAGCTAACTGTTCCTAGCTAACTGCTAATTCCTTATTACATTTTAATTATCGCAATTTATTTTATCGCAATTTAATTCTCGGGATTTTATTTATTGTCATTTAATTTCTGTTATTTATTTTACGCACTTTATTTATCGTCATTTAAATACTGTTATTTACGTATTTTAAATATCGGGACACGTATACAAGGTTTTGACATATCATATCGACGCATCTATATATATTATTTGGAATAACCATAGACACTCTATATACGGTAATGATCGAGTTAGCTATACAGAGTTGAGGTTGATTCTACAATAATATATATACTTTGAGTTGTGATCGAGTCTGAGACATGTATACAATTGGTCACGATACATATTAATTAATTTGAATATTATATATTAAACTATATATGAATTATTAAATTACTAACTGTGGACTACCAACATTGGACAAATTAAAATGAATTAAAATATTCATTATAACATATGAAACTAAATATTTCTTCAAGTTTGCCACTTGATTTCATCTTAAACCTCATTTGTATCTTGACGATTACAATCCGCGTTCAAACCTTTCATGATTCTTGAAGACACCTCAATCGAAAGGATGAACCAACCGCACTTCATCTATGGAAGAAAAGATTGATGCATACAGTTATGCACCTGAAAATACTCAGAACCTGAGTAAACGCTTAACACGTATCTGTGCTAGTTTCTTTGGCGTTGTTATTACCGAAAATCACTTTATAATCCCTATCCAAATTAGCCAATTTTGTCACAGCTCCAACAAATCAACTTCGATTTTCATTCGAATTAGCCTTGTTATAACCTCGATATATAAGTTTGCCTTTCATCATCGTTATCGTAGAATCGTTTATATCCTACCACATTAGCAGTAAACTTACCAGCAACTTCATGATCTTTAACTTTTCGAAAAAAAAGCATTATATTTGTTCATTAAAACCCTATCATATACTCATCCGTATCTTGTAACGAGAATTGCCATACCAATTACCAAGAATCAGCAATTAGTATTTTGAATCTCACAACATTTCTACATCAACAATTATATGTATATATAACATTTATCTCTTAGAATTATGATCTTCCATTCTGGAATTCTGAAAGGCACTCAGTCTTCGAATCAATGCTCTAAATTTAGAAAAAGCTGAATAAAGCAGCAGATGCTGTAGACAACCGTAAACGACCTTAACCGTCAAAAGTTTGATGATAAAGAATAGTATGTTGGTAAAGCTCATAAAAGTAGGAACTGGAAAACGGATTGAGCAAACCATGAAGAAGAGTCTGAACAAATCACAAGGACTAAACTTGTACATAAAGAATCCTGATGATTATGTTTTTGATGAATCTTTAGTGAATACCTTGCTCATCGCTCTAAATCATCGTGAATGAATTTCTTCATCACAATTTGATTCTAAAATTCTAAGGTATTATCGTATCTCTAATTATTAATTCCCTCAATATTTCTGAAGATATCTTCATAAATATTCTTGTCCGATATTATTTATCTCTCCATGTTATCTGTATTACATCATAAAAGAAACTGGTTCAGTTTCTAAAATTCTGAAAAATTTGAATTTAAATTATGAATGTTTTGAAGTAGTGTTGGAAACTGATGCATGAGTTAGTATAATATAATGACACTTGATCAACGTGATTATATTACAGTAAGTCATGCTGAGTTTCTAATGGAATGTGATGATTTACAGACTATAACGTCATCATGTGCCATGTTACACGACTCTTACATTCTATCAAATCTATAAACATATCAAGAACACATTTTTTTGATAGTCCTATCTTTTCCCTTGAATTCTGGTAATTTGACAAATCAAGATCGTGCTATTACAATATCCTTCTTAGAACATTAACTATGTTCATTCCGAAATTCATATCTACGAATTCTGGACCATTACATACGGTGCTTAATGACGTGAAGAGAAAACAAAAGAATGAAGCTCTGAAATAGAAAGGGGTATAAATCGCAGCAAATAGAAAAGATCATTAACTGTAGATGTCAATAATTATAGAAAGACAGAAGCAGGGACTTCGAAAAAAATTAGGAAAGATATAAACCCTGACAGCAACACATAATTTACAAACCGTGTATATCAATACGTATTGCAACGTAAATACACGGGAGAATTAAAAACACTATAACCCCAAGGTAATAGTAAAAGTAAATAAAATCCTCTGGTGGTAGATAAAAGAGAAGAATGACAGATATGAAAGTTAGGAGTACATCAAGGATCAGAACGGGATGGAGCATATTGACGAATACCTCAAAGTATGAATTGAGGAAAAAAGAATAGAAGGTATGAGCTGTGGAAATAAGGAAACGAAGAGGGTGGATTTATAGTGAAATATCAGACAGAGCAATCGAGATAGATCATCGCATTTAACCAAAGAGGATTCTAATTTTCTTAATTATCGAAGAATCAAATCTTATTACGAAGATTTTCTCTAAATCCCTTGAACTTCGAAAATCAATCCTATCTACGTCAAAAGATATGACGAATCTACATTTATTCATTTCACACTTTTGTGATAACTTCACTTGTACTCCTCACAAAATCAAATTGTTTTATCTATATTACTCGATGATGATAAAACTCTATTTTACAATTCAAATACGTCATGAAAACATTCTTATTGTTATCCATGACGACCTCGATCAAATTTTAGGGACGAAATTTCTTTAACGGGTAGGTACTGTGACAACCCGGAAATTTCCGACTAAATTTAAACTTAATCTTTATATGTTTCTGACACGATAAGCAAAGTCTGTAATATTGAAATCTCAAAAACTTTGAATTGTGTTCATGTATTCATTTACCCTTCGATTGTTCTCGACGATTCACGAACAATTAATTGTAATTAGATATGTGTGTATGTATATATAAATAATAATTCGAAATATAACTTGAAGTATTAGATGTTGTTGTTATTAAAAATTAATAAAATAAAAATAGGATATTATAATAATTATTATTTAAAATATATCTCTATATATAATTAAAGTATATTAAAAATAAATATTAAATGATTGTAATACTCGTTTAATGTTCTGATTGATATTAAGCAAGTTAAATACAAACTTATGTAATTTTAAAATATTCATCTGATACGAAAATGAGTTCTATAAATTTTAGGCTTATTAAAAATGTATTTAGGAACTATTTATTAAGTTTTAACACTTTTTATATTTTACCCAGAATTGAGAGGGACCGTTGATTTAATTTTTGTTTAATAATTTTAAACAGTTAATGACCAAGTTCATACCATAATGACTGAAATAAATAAAGACATTTAATTTAAAAATATGGAATTTATCTGAAGGAATTTATCCGCCATTGATTACCAATGGAGTACAAGATAATACCCTAATTAAAGATGAGAACCAAATAGTAAATGATGGCTTTCCTGTTTCTTCAACTTGAACATTTTATTTATTTTTATTTATTATATTATTATAATTAATATTATATTATATTTTGTTTTATTGAATTGTTTCTTTCATTTCAATCATAATCATAGTATGTAATTGATTATATAATTCATACAAGGAACAACAGAATATGAGAATTAAATCGACCACTTTTGTGTCTCTCTTGAGCACCCATACTGCCACCACAACCGGCAACCCTCACCCTCTTCATTTGTACCATGAAACACCACATGCTTTAGTTCTTTTCTCTGCTTAATTTTAATCACCTTTTCTAGAAACATCTATAATATACATATACTTAGTGCACACAATGGGAAATCATCACCACTATCATTTTATTTTGATGTTTCTCTTTTTCCTTCCTTCTAATTGTCTACAACCACCACACAACACCACCACATTACCACCTTAATCCACTACAACATCAACACCTGTGATCACCATTTTTCTGCTATTAACCACTTCTGTCTTCCTGCTTCTGTAAGATCGAGAAACACAACAAACGAAACTGTTTCAGTTTTATTGTTGACAAACTAGAACCACACAAACCCCATCGATCGCTGCTAATATGCAGCAACAACCGAAGCAATCACTAAATCGACACCATAACCCTGAGGTTTCCTTTTCTTGTATCGATTAAACTTACAACCCCACTTGCATTTTTTTTCCTGTCAACATCCATTACAACCACCACAGAACCATTCTTCGTCGAAACCCACTTAATGAACTCGTTATCTATCACAATCACTGCTGCTCGTTTTTCTTTTCTAGTTTCGACCCTTCATCAAGGAACATGTTAATAGGGAGTTTTAGTTACAACCTGCAACAACACCAACAAAGAGCTACCACTTCAAATGTTTTCCTATTTTGATTCGTTCTTAACACCACCATAATCAACTAACAAATAATTGTCTCCACCACTTCACCACAGTCAAACCGCCACCACTAAATAATCGTTCATCACCCTAGCTCCACTGGTCACTACCTAGAACAACCACCTTCACCGCTAACCTCCATGCTTTTCTCTCTCTCTCTCCCTCCTTCCTCTCTCTCTCTCTTCGTGAACCCAGTTAACTGCTACTGCTATATATTTTTTTTGCCGAAGCTACCATACACAAATTATTAATTGATACTCCAATTCCAATTTAAAAATCCCCACTTGCTTTAAAGATATGTACGTACACTTTATGTATATATATTTGATATGTTAAAAGAAGAGGAAGATAGCGACTGGCGAATTATTATTTCCCCACGAAATTAGTTACAAGTTTTCATACAAATAAGATTAATGAAATTGATAATTGGGCCGTGAGTTTTGTGTGATAAAAGGGCCGGTTGCATTTTTTTTAAATATGGGCTCTATTATATTCAAATGGACTATTTATCTCATGGGATTTTAATGGAATTCATTAGTTGTAAGACTAGTTGAACGGGTTATTTAGTTCGGATTCAGGATTCAAACTAGAATACAAAAAACGGAGCAGTGGTTAAGGGTGTTGTTGAGTTTTGAGAGGCCGCGGGTTCGAGCCCGGGGGTAGTTATATTTTTTTTGGAACTCTTTGTGAGGTTCATGAATCCAAGGCCAACCCTACACATGTTCAATGTCATCATATGTATTTTTACTATAAAATACAATAAAGTGAGTTTCATTACTCCCTTTTTAAATGCTTTTGCAATATATATTTTTGGGACTGAGAATACATGCACTACTTTTATAACTGTTTTACGAAATAGACGCAAGTAATCGAAACTACATTCTATGGTTGAATTATTGAAATCGAATATTCCCTTTTTATCATGTCCGAAGTTGTCCCGGAATGATGGCGAATTTATCATGTCCGAAGTTGTCCCGAAATGATGGCGAATTTATCATGTCCGAAGTTGTCCAGGAATGATGGCGAATTTATCATGTCCGAAGTTGTCCCGAAATGATGGCAAATTTATCATGTCCGAAGTTGTCCCGGAATGATGGGAATATTTATATGCATCTTGTTAAGGTCGATTACCAGGTGTTTGAAAGGACCCGTTCATATCGATTATAAACGATTCATATCAGTTGATTACATTGCGAGGTTCTGACCTCTATATGATACATTTTACAAACATTGCATTCGTTTTTAAAAGACAAACTTTCACTACATCGAAAGTTGACGGCATGCATACCATTTCATAATACATCTAACTATAATTGACTTAATAATAATCTTGATGAACTCAATGACTCGAATGCAAGGTCTTTTGAAATATGTCATGAATGACTCCAAGTAATATCTCTAAAATGAGCAAATACACAGCGAAAGATTTCTTTCATACCTGAGAATAAACATACTTTAAAGTATCAAACAAAAGGTTGGTGAGTTCATTAGTTTATCATAAATAATCATTTCATAATTTTAATAGACCACAAGATTTCCTTTATTCAATAATCATACACTCGCAAGTGTTTAAAAATCATTCATATGGATTGAACACCTGGTAACCGACATTAACATCATGCATATAGAATATCCCCAAAACAGAAATCCATCTGTATAATATAAACTCGAAGTACTAAAGCATATCATTTTCCAGTATGGGGGTTTTAGTGCCCGTAGGTCTACTTTTAGGATTCGCGTCAATTATGGTGTCTGTTCCCTAATTCTTAGGCTACCAAGCTAAGGGGTGATATTCGATTCGATAATCCAACCATAGAATATAGTTTCGATTACTTGTGTCTATTTCGCAAAATATTTATAAAAGCAGCGCATGTATTCTCAGTCCCAAAAATATATATTGCAAAAGCATTTAAAAAGGGAGCAAATGAAAGTCACGATCCAATATTTTGTAATAAAAATATTCATACGACAATACTGAACAATGCAGGGTTGGCCTCGGATTCACGAACCTATATCATTTGTATATATATTAAAACATATACTTGTAGTTGAACAAATATATATATTATTATTAGTGATTCAACTGTTATTTTAATGTGTTATGAGTTCCATTAGTAACTTAAATATATTTATTTTATATATTTTGAATAATTAAATAATAATAGAGTTAGGTTATATGTATTAGATATGGTTTTATATAACTAATTTTTATTGTAATAATAATAGTAATATTAATAGTAGTATTGAAAATAATAATACAGTTAAGTTATGTATATTTTTTTATATAAATCATCTTTATTTGATATATTACTAATACTGCTCATAATAACAATAATAATAATAATAATAATAATAATAATAATAATAATAATAATAATAATAATAATAATAATAATAATAATAATAATAATAATAATAATAATAATAATAATAATGATGATGATAAAATAATACTAATTTTGATAAACTCATGATAATTCTTAATAATGATAGTAATAATAATTTCAATAGTAAATTGATATTTTTTATAAAAATGTGAATTTTAATGGTAATACAAATTTTAACAAAAATTGTAACTTTAAAAAAAATAATGATACATTTAGTAATAATAATAATAATAATAATAATAATAATAATAATAATAATAATAATAATAATAATAATAATAATAATAATAATAATAATAATAATAATAATATATAATAATAATATATATAATACTAATACTTTTAATAATAATAATACTAGTGATAAAAGCAAAGATAATAATAATAATACTAATAATTATAATAGATACTAATATTAATATTAATGATAATAATAATTTGCATTATGATAGTAATAATAATACTAATAATACTTAGTGATAGCAATAATGATAACAATATTGCTCACAGTAATAATCATATTACTAAAGTTAGTAATAATAATAATCATTAACTTAATAATAATAATAATAATAATAATAATAATAATAATAATAATAATAATAATAATAATAATAATAATAATAATAATAATAATAATAATAATAATAATAATAAAATGAGACTACCTTTGAAGAAGCTAAAAAAAAAAATAACTGTCCAGGCTTAGAATCGAACCCGAGACCACTCGCTAACCCGAAACACACTTAATCATCGAGCTGCTACTTATAATCTATTTTAATTCATATCCTAATTTATTTAAACCTCTTTTTCTGTTTTCCTTGTTTTTCTCCATAAAAATAAATCGATCAGTGAATTTAAAAATCATCACAACCAAATCAAATTTTGGTTTTAGAGTTTTAAACTGAAACAGAAATGTTTGTACAGATTTTTTTGGGATTAATCAGAAAAAAATAAAATAAAAAGCTGAAGAACACGTTTGATATAAAAATCAAATTTAAATTTAAAGGCTGTTATAGACCATAATTCCTTCATGAAAAAGGTTTGAAATCTTTCATGTAAACTATCTGATTCATCAATTTAATCTAAAACATCAAAACAAATTCGAATTTACCCATGAACAAATTCTTTGACTTTTTAGGATCTAACTTTGACTCCAAAATTATCACTCAATTTGAAGAATTTAAAAATGAAATTTTACAGAAAGTTAATTCATAAGATTCCTAACATAACCACAATTACACATTTTAAAAATTAACTCGATTTCAAGTTGATGTTAATGCCAGTCAAGAACACTTATGAACTTCAAATCGAATTTTGACTTTAAGACTGTTATAGCTTTCAAATTCATCATGAATTATATTGAAAATGACTCCTAGAAACTATCTGGATCGTTACTTGATCCTACAACATCAAATTGATTCCGAATTTTACCAAGAACACTTCAGCTGACTTTTTGATTCAAAACTTTGACTCTAAAATTCGAATTCAATTCGATGAATTGAATTATGAAACTTTCCAGATAGTTTAATTAAACGATTTCTAGCAACACTGCATTTCTACTTTTTGAAAATCGTTACGAAATTGAGTTGTTTGAAAAATGGAAGCAATAATAGAGTATTCGACAGTTTGCTTATATTCTTCTATAAAAATCAAATAATTAAAATAAATAAAGGTGATGATTGATCATAGCCTTGAAGGAAAGAATGAGTTTTGTAAAAAAAACACAGAGTAAACGTTGATTTATATAGAATTGAATTTTCGAGCAGAATAATTAAATAAAAAAATAACAAATTAAAAAGAAGAAAACGATTGCAAACTGATTTTGGTTTCATGTGATAATTCGATTTCGATTGCTAATCTATTTACACACAGAATCCAAAATTTGCTACAGATTGAAAGTAACATGAAACAGTTTATGATTCTGATTTCTTATATAATTATTTATATAAATAATATTAATAATTAATAATTATAATTATAATAATCAAAATTCGAATAATAATAATAATATTAATAATTTAATAACAGTAATAATAATAAGAATAATAATAATATGATGGTATTAATAATTACAATAATAATGATCTTAATAAGTTTAGTAAAAATATGATAATAATGATACTAATAATAAATAAAGGAAATAATATTATCGAATAATAATACAAGTATTAGTCATAATTATGATTTTACTACTAGTTAACAAAACAAATGTATCAATTTCATATTATAATTGTTAATATTATTAATAATACTGATATTAATAATAGTAGTGAATGTAATAATAATATAACAACTAAAATTAAACTTGCAACAGCATTTAATATATTAATCTTACATTTCATTAATTATGTAATACTTATTTTATATAAGAACATATTTGAATATTTAATATTTATATATTATATATATATATATATTACAATATATATAATCAGCAATGATGTATAGAAGTCATATATATATATATATATATATATATATATATATATATATATATATATATATATATATATATATATATATATATATATATATATATATAATATATATATAAATTTTATTTTAATAACAACTTTTTATCTTCTGAATATATTTTTACATATTTATCTCTAATGATTAAATTACATTTTATTATTTCAATTTCTTATGTAAACTTAATATATATATATATATATATATATATATATATATATATATATATATATATATATATATATATATATATATATATATATATATATATATATATATATATATATATTCATTTTAAATAACAACTTTATTATATCGTTTACTATTTTACAATTAAATCATATATCATTTTATATTTCAAATTGATATATATATATATATATATATATATATATATATATATATATATATATATATATATATATATATATATATATATATTATTTATATTTATAAATGTATCTATTTACAATTAGTTGTTCGTGAATCGTCGAGAATAGCCAAAGGTTAATTGAATGTATAACAACAGTTCAAAATTTTTGAGACTCAACTTTGTAGTCTTTGCTTATCGTGTCGAAAGCATATTAGATTAAGTTTAAATTTGGTCGGAAATTTTCGGGTCGTCACAGTACCTACCCGTTAAAGAAATTTCATACCGAAATTTGATTGGAATGGTCATGGCTGACAATAAGTATGTTTTCATGACACATACGAGCTGAAAATTAGAGCTTTATCATTAGCGAGTAATATAGACAAATCTATTTGATTTTGTGAAGAGTATGAGTGAAGTTAACATAAAAGTGTGAAATGAGAAAATAAAATTTCATCATATCTCTTGACGTAGATAGGGTTGATTTTCGGAGTTCAAAGGATTTAGAGAAAATCTTCGTAATAAGATTTGATTCTTCGATAATTAAGGAAATTAGAATCCTCCTTGGTTAAATGCGATGATCTGTCTCGATTGCTCTTTCTGATATTTCACTATAAATTAAACTCTTTCGTTCAATTATTCTCACCATTCCTATACTTTTTTTTAGTTCATACATCCAAAAGATTGTGAAAATGCTTAATCCTGTTCTAATTCTTGATATTTTTTTCTAATTATCACTTCTGTCATCCTTCTTTTCAATCTTCCACCAGAAAAATCTGTTTACTTATACTATTACCTTGGGTGATACTATTCTTAATTATACCGTGTCTTTATATTGCTATTCGTATTAATATCCAAGGTTTGTAATTTCGGCGTTGTTGTTGGGCTTTATATTTTTCCTTATATTTCGATGTCTCTGCTTCTGTCTCTCCATAATCATTGACATCCACAGTTAATACTCTCTCCAATTTACTGTGATTTACACTCTCATTGATATTTTGAAGCTTCATGCTTTTGTTTTATCTTTCCGACTTTAAATCAAGCGAATAATGGTCCAGAATACGTAGATATGAATTTCGGAATGAACATAATTAATGTTCTAAGAAGGAAATTGTAATGATACTATCTTGACTTGTCAAATTACCAGAATATCCAAAAAAATAGAACTATCAAGAAGATATGTTATTAATGTGTTTGGAGATGAGGTAGAATGTAAGAGTCGTGTAACATGGCACATGATGACGATATAGTCTGTGAATCATCACATTCCATTTAGAAACTTAGCATGACTTACTTTAATATAATCACGTTGATCAAGTGTCATTATATTATACTAACTCATGCTTCAATTCCCAACAATACTTCAAGAACATTCATAATTTAAATTCGAATTTTTCAGAATTTAGAAACTAAAACAATTTCTTTTATGATGTAACACAGATAGTGCGAAGAGATAAATTATTTCAGATAAGAATAGTTATGAAAATATCTTCAGAAATATCGAGGATATTTATAAAGAAAGATACGATGATATCTTAAAATTTCTAATATAAGAGGATGATGAAGAGTATGGTCCGCAAGGGTTTAGAGTCAGGAGTAAGGTATTCGATAATGAATTCAGCAGATACTGAATCATTTGGATTCTTTGAAGGTAGGTTTAGCCTTTTTGATTTGTCCACAGTTACCTTCATAATTTGCTCAATTCGTTTTCCAGTTCCAAACCTTCTCTTTTTCTGAGCTTTGCCAACACACTATTCTTTATCATCAAACTTTTTACATTTAAGGTTGTTTACGATATTTGCTGCTTCATCAGCATTTTTAAAAATTTCGAGAACTAGTTCGCAGTTTGTGGTGTTTTTCAGAAACTTCACATTCGAAGTATGTAAGTCTTGGAGATAGACGTTATATGTATATATATAACTGTTGGCATAGAATTGCTGCGTAATTCGAGAATAATGATTCAAGCTTTTTGGTATGGCAACTACCATTACAAGATGCAGATGAGTACTGAAATGTCCCGTTCATATTGATTATAAACGTTCCATATTAATTGATTTCTTCGCGAGGTTTTGACCTCTATATGAGACGTTTTTCAAAGACTGCATTCATTTTTAAAACAACCATAACCTTTATTTTATCTATAAAGGTTTAAAAAGCATCACGTAGATTATCAAATAATGATAATCTAAAATATACCGTTTACACACGACCATGACATAATGGTTTACAATAAGAATATATTACATCAAAAATAAGTTTCTTGAATGCAGTTTTTACATAATATCATACAAGCATGGACTCCAAATCTTGTCCTTATTTTAGTATGTAACAGCGGAAGCTCTTAATAATCACCTGAGAATAAACATGCTTAAAACGTCAACAAAAATATTGTTGAGTTATAGGTTTAACCTATATATTATCAAATCATAATAATAGACCACAAGATTTCATATTTCAATATACATCCCATACATAGAGATAAAATTCATTCATATGGTGAACACCTGGTAACCGACATTAACAAGATGTATATATAAGAATATCCCCATCATTCCAGGACACCCTTCGGATATGATATAAATTTCAAAGTACTAAAGCATCCGGTACTTTGGATGGGGTTTGTTAGGCCCAATAGATCTATCTTTAGGATTCGCGTCAATTAGGGTGTCTGTTCCCTAATTCTTAGATTACCAGACTTAATAAAAAGGGGCATATTCGATTTCGATAATTCAACCATAGAATGTAGTTTCATGTACTTGTGTCTATTTTGTAAATCATTTATAAAACATGCATGTATTCTCATCCCAAAAATATTAGATTTTAAAAGTGGGACTATAACTCACTTTCACAGATTTTTACTTCGTCGGGAAGTAAGACTTGGCCACTGGTCGATTCACGAACCTATAACAAATATGTACATTTATATCAAAGTATATTCAAAATATATTTACAACACTTTTAAGACATTTTGATGTTTTAAGTTTATTAAGTCAGCTATCCTCGTTAGTAACCTACAACTAATTGTCCAACGTTAGATGTACAGAAAAAAAATTGATATATATTATTTTGAATCAATCCATGACCCAGTGTATACACGTCTCAGGCTAGATCACAACTCAAAGTAAATATATTTTTGGAATCAACCTCAACCCTGTATAGCTAACTCCCTCATTACTTCATATAGAGTGTCTATGGTTGTTCCAAATAATATATACACATGGATCGATATGATATGTCAAAACATTTGCATACGTGTCTATGGTATCCCAAGATTACATAATATATTAGAATACATGCATAATACAATATAAATTAGCTAGGATATGATTGATATAGATTTGTTACCAATTTTCACGTTGCTACAACAAGAAAAATTATCCAATCTTGTTTTACCCATAACTTCTTCACTTTAAATCCGTTTTGAGCGAATCAAATTACTATGGTTTCATATTGAACTCTATTTTTTGAATCTAAACATAAAAAGTATAAGTTACAAGTCGTTTTTGTAAAGGTAGTCATTTCAGTCGAAAGAACGACGTCTAGATGACCATTTTAGAAAACGTACTTCCACTTTGAGTTTAACCATGATTTTTGGATATAGTTTCATGTTCATAAAAAAAATCATTTTTCCATAAGAACAACTTTTAAATCAAAGTTTATCATAGTTTTTAATTAACTAACCCAAAACAGCCCGCGGTGTTACTACGACGGCGTATGTCCGGTTTTACAGTGTTCTTCGTGTTTCCAGGTTTTAAATCATTAAGTTAGCATATCATATAGATATAGAACATGTGTTTAGTTGATTTTAAAAGTCAAGTTAGAAGGATTAACTTTTGTTTGCGAACAAGTTTAGAATTAACTAAACTATGTTGTAGTGATTACAAGTTTAAACCTTCGAATAAGATAGCTTTATATGTATGAATCGAATGATGTTATGAACATCATTACTACCTCAAGTTTTCTGGATAAAGCTACTGGAAATGAGAAAAATGGATCTAGCTTCAAAGGATCTTTGGATGGCTTGAAAGTTCTTGAAGTAGAATCATGACACGAAAAACAAGTTCAAGTAAAATTTCCACTCGAAATAAGATTGTTATAGTTATAGAAATTGAATCAAAGTTTGAATATGAGTATTACCTTGTATTAGAAAGATATCTTACTGTAAATAAGAAAGATTTCTTGAGATTGGATGATCACTCTACAAGATTGGAAGTAAGCTAGCAAACTTGGAAGTATTTTTGATTTTATGAAACTAGAACTTGTAGAATTTATGAAGAACACTTAGAACTTGAAGATAGAACTTGAGAGAGATCAATTAGATGAAGAAAATTAAAGAATGAAAGTGTTTGTAGGTGTTTTTGGTCGTTGGTGTATGGATTAGATATAAAGGATATGTAATTTTGTTTTCATGTAAATAAGTCATGAATGATTACTCATATTTTTGTAATTTTATGAGATATTTCATGCTAGTTGCTAAATGATGGTTCCCACATGTGTTAGGTGACTCACATGGGCTGCTAAGAGCTGATCATTGGAGTGTATATACCAATAGTACATACATCTAAAAGCTGTGTATTGTACGAGTACGAATACGGGTGCATACGAGTAGAATTGTTGATGAAACTGAACGAGGATGTAATTGTAAGCATTTTTGTTAAGTAGAAGTCTTTTGATAAGTGTCTTGAAGTCTTTAAAAAGTGTATGAATACATATTAAAACACTACATGTATATACATTTTAACTGAGTCTTTAAGTCATCGTTAGTCGTTACATGTAAGTGTTGTTTTGAAACCTTTAGGTTAACGATCTTGTTAAATGTTGTTAACCCAATGTTTATAATATCAAATGAGATTTTAAATTATTATGTTATCATGATATTATGATGTACAAATATCTCTTAATATGATATATATACATTAAATGTCGTTACAACGACAATCGTTACATATATGTCTCGTTTCAAAATCATTAAGTTAGTAGTCTTGTTTTTACATATGTAGTTCATTGTTAATATACTTAATGATATGTTTACTTATCATAATATCATGTTAACTATATATATAACCATATATATGTCTTCATATAGTTTTTACAAGTTTTAACGTTCGTGAATCACCGGTCAACTTGTGTGGTCAATTGTCTATAAGAAACCTATTTCAATTAATTAAGTCTTAACAAGTTTGATTGCTTAACATGTTGGAAATACTTAATCATGTAAATTAAAATTTCATTTAATATATATATAAACATGGAAAAGTTCGGGTCACTACAGTACCTACCCGTTAAATAAATTTCGTCCCGAAATTTTAAGCAGTTGGAGGTGTTGACGTATCTTCTGGAAATAAATGCGGGTATTTCTTCTTCATATGATCTTCTCATTCCCAGGTGAACTCGAGTCCTCTACGAGCATTCCATCAAACCTTGACAATTGGTATCTTGTTTTGCTTAAGTCTTTTAACCTCACGATCCATTATTTCGAAGGGTTCTTTGATGAATTGAAGTTTTTTGTTGATTTGGATTTCATCTAACGGAATAGTGAGATCTTCTTTAGCAAAACATTTCTTCAAATTCGAGATGTGGAAAGTGTTATGTACAGCCGCGAGTTGTTGAGGTAACTCAAGTCGGTAAGCTACTGGTCCGACACGATCAATAATCTTGAATGGTCCGATATACCTTGGATTTAATTTCCCTCGTTTACCAAATCGAACAACGCCTTTCCAAGGTGCAACTATAAGCATGACCATCTCTCCAATTTCAAATTCTATATCTTTTCTTTTAATGTCAGCGTAGCTCTTTTGTCGACTTTGGGCAGTTTTCAACCGTTGTTGAATTTGGATGATCTTCTCGGTAGTTTCTTGTATTATCTCCGGACCCGTAATCTGTCTATCCCCCACTTCACTCCAACAAATCGGAGACATGCACTTTCTACCATAAAGTGCTTCAAACGGCGCCATCTCAATGCTTGAATGATAGCTGATGTTGTAGGAAAATTCTGCTAACAGTAGATGTCGACTCCAACTGTTTCCGAAATCAATAACAAATGCTCGTAGCATGTCTTCAAGCGTTTGTATCGTCCTTTCGCTCTGCCCATCAGTTTGTGGATGATAGGCAGTACTCATGTCTAGACGAGTTCCTAATGCTTGCTGTAATGTCTGCCAGAATCTTGAAATAAATCTGCCATCCCTATCAGAGATAATAGAGATTGGTATTCCATGTCTGGAGACGACTTCCTTCAAATACAGTCGTGCTAACTTCTCCATCTTGTCATCTTTTCTTATTGGCAGGAAGTGTGCTGATTTGGTGAGACGATCAACTATTACCCAAATAGTATCAAAACCACTTGCAGTCCTTGGCAATTTAGTGATGAAATCTATGGTAATGTTTTCCCATTTCCATTCCGGGATTTAGGGTTGTTGAAGTAGACCTGATGGTTTCTGATGCTCAGCTTTGACCTTAGAACACGTCAAACATTCTCCTACGTATTTAGCAACATCAGCTTTCATACCCGGCCACCAAAAATGTTTCTTGAGATCCTTGTACATCTTCCCCGTTCTAGGATGTATTGAGTACCCAAATTTTGGTACCATTTCTCTAAGTACCATTTCTCTAAGTACCATTTCTCTCATATTTCCAAATTTTGGTACCCAAATCCTTTCAGCCCTATACCGGGTTCCGTCTTCTCGAATATTAAGATGCTTCTCCGATCCTTTGGGTATTTCATCCTTTAAATTTCCCTCTTTTAAAACTCCTTGTTGTGCCTCCTTTATTTGAGTAGTAAGGTTATTGTGAATCATTATATTCATAGATTTTACTCGAATGGGTTCTCTATCCTTCCTGCTCAAGGCGTCGGCTACCATATTTGCCTTCCCCGGGTGGTAACGAATCTCAAAGTCATAATCATTCAACAATTCAATCCATCTACGCTGCCTCATATTCAGTTGTTTCTAATTAAATATGTGTTGAAGACTTTTGTGGTCGGTATATATAATACTTTTGACCCCATATAAGTAATGCCTCCAAGTCTTTAATGCAAAAACAACCGCGCCTAATTCCAAATCATGCATCGTATAATTTTGTTCGTGAATCTTTAAATGTCTAGACGCATAAGCAATCACCTTTGTTCATTGCATTAATACACAACCGAGACCTTGCTTTGATGCGTCACAATAAATCACAAACTCATCATTCCCTTCAGGCAATGACAATATAGGTGCCGTAGTTAGCTTTTTCTTCAATAACTGAAACGCTTTCTCTTCTTCATCCTTCCATTTAAATTTATTCCCTTTATGCGTTAATGCAGTCAAGGGTTTTGCTATTCTGGAAAAGTCTTGGATGAACCTTCTGTAGTAACCAGCTAGTCCTAAAAATTAGCGTATGTGTTTCGGAGTTTTGGGGGTTTCCCACTTTTCAACGGTTTCGATCTTTGCTGGATCCACCTGAATACCTTCTTTATTCACTATGTGACCGAGGAATTGAACTTCTTCCAACCAAAATGCACACTTTGAAAACTTAGCGTACAATTTTTCTTTTCTCAGCAACTCTAGCACTTTTCTCAAATGTTCTTCGTGCTCTTAATCATTCTTCGAGTAAATAAGTATGTCATCGATGAAAACAATGACAAACTTGTCAGGATATGGCCGACACACTCGATTCATGAGGTCCATGAACACAGCTGGTGTGTTAGTCAATCCAAACGGCATAACCATAAACTCGTAATGACCGTAACGCGTCCTAAAAGCAGTCTTTGGAATATCATCCTCCTTCACCCGCATTTGATGATATCCAGAACGTAAATCGATCTTTGAATAAACAGACGAGCCTTGTAGTTGATCAAATAAGTCATCGATTCTCGGTAGTGGGTAGCGGTTCTTGATGGTAAGTTTGTTCAACTCTCGGTAGTCGATACACAACCTGAATGTACCATCTTTCTTCTTGACAAACAAAACAGGAGCTCCCCACGGTGATGTGCTTGGTCGAATGAAACCACGCTCTAAAAGTTCTTGTAATTGGCTCTGAAGTTCCTTCATTTCGCTAGGTGCGAGTCTGTATGGAGCACGAGTTATTGGTGCAGCTCCCGGTATAAGGTCTATTTGAAATTCAACGGATCGGTGTGGAGGTAGTCCCGGTAATTCTTTCGGAAATACATCGAGAAATTCTTTTGTGACGGGAATATCATTGATGTTCTTTTCTTCAGAATTGACTTTCTCGACGTGTGTAAGTACAGCATAGCAACCTTTTCTTATTAGTTTTTGTGCCTTCAGGTTACTAATAAGATTTAACTCGCGTTGCTCTTTTCTCCGTACACCATTAAGGGTTTTCCTTTTTCTCGTATAATGCGAATTGCATTTTTGTAACAAACGATCTCTGCTTTCACTTCTCTCAACCAGTCCATACCGATTATCACATCAAAACTCCTTAACTCTACTGGTATCAAGTCAATCTTAAATATTTCGCTAACCAATTTAATTTCTCAATTCCGACATATATTATCTGCTGAAATTAATTTACCATTTGCTAATTCGAGTAAAAATTTACTATCCAAAGGCGCCAATGGGCAACTTAATTTAGCACAAAATTCTCTACTCATATAGCTTCTATCCGCACCCGAATCAAATAAAACATAAGCAGATTTATCGTCAATAAGAAAAGTACCAGTAACAAGCTCCGGGTCTTCCTGTGCCTCTGCCGCATTAATATTGAAAACTCTTCCGCGGCCTTGTCCATTCGTGTTCTCCTGGTTCGGGAAATTTCTAATAATGTGGCCTAGTTTTCTATATTTATAACAAACTACATTGGCATAACTTGCTCCGACACTACTTGCTCCACCATAACTCGTTCCGACACCATTTGTTCCTTTTGTTCTGTTAACCTTTGGTCCGTAGACCTCACACTTCGCCGCGCTATGACCATTTCTTTTACACTTGTTACAAAATTTGGTGCAGAACCCCGAGTGATACTTTTCACACCTTTGGCATAGCTGCTTCTGATTGTTGTTGTTGTTGAGGTTGTTATTGTTGTTGGGATGATTGTTGTAGTTGATGTTGTTGTTGTTGTTTGGCCGTTTGTTGTTGTTGCGATTGATGTTGCGATTGTTGGGATAGTTGTTGCGATTATTGTTGTAATTGCTGTTGTTGTTGTATTGGTGATTCTTATCATCGTTTTCCTCCCACTTTCTTTTGACTTGCTTCACATTGGCCTCTTTAGCCGCCTGTTCTTTAATTCTTTCCTCAATCTGGTTCACTAGTTTGTGAGCCATTCTACATGCCTGTTGTATGGAGGCAGGCTCGTGTGAACTTATATCTTCTTGGATTCTTTCCGGTAATCCTTTCACAAATGCGTCGATCTTCTCTTCCTCATCTTCGAACGCTCTCGGACACAATAGGCACAATTCTGTGAATCATCTTTCGTACGTGATATATCAAATCCTTGGGTTCGTAACCCTCTAAGTTCTGTCTTGAGCTTCTTGACCTCGGTTCTGGGACGGTACTTCTCGTTCATCAAGTGCTTGAATGCTGACCACGGTAGTGCGTAAGCATCATCTTGTCCCACTTGCTCTAGATAGGTATTCCACCATGTTAACGCAGTACCTGTGAAGGTATGCGTAGTGTACTTCACTTTGTCCTCTTCAGTACACTTACTTATGGAAAACACCGATTCGACCTTCTCGGTCCACCGTTTCAATCCGATCGGTCCTTCGGTTCCATCAAATTCCAAAGGTTTACAGGCAGTGAATTCTTTGTAGGTGCATCCTACATGATTTCTTGCGCCGTTAGCTGCATTGCTAGATTCGGAGTTATTGTTGGTATGTAGCGCAGCCTGTACTGCGGCTATGTTTGCAGCAAGAAAGGTACGAAATTCCTCTTCGCTCATATTCATGGTTTGTCGAGTAGTCGGTGCCATTTCCTTCAAATAGTCAAATGAAACAAGTTAATCATACAGAATATTAAGAGTAGTCAATAGTATCTCATAGCATAATATGAACTCATTTATAAAAGCTTTTTCTTCATATTAGCATTTTATAAGTTTAAATTCGGGTAGTACCTACCCGTTAAGTTCATACTTAGTAGCTAATATACAATTCAACTACTACAATTCTATATGAAAAACTGATTATAATAATATTTCGCGTTCAAACTTTTTCACAATATTTTACAAACTTACAATACCGCTTATTTTACATATAACATGAAATATAGCACACAATAACTTTGATACAAGATAGTTGTGAAGATAATTCTAGCTAGTACACAAGTCGTTCAGCAAAGGCAATAAAGACACGTAATTCATACGTCCAGAAACAAGTCATGCATTCTGGTTTTACTAGGACTACTTCCCATCCTTGGTCTTGTGGAACATAATCATTATGGTCGTTGATAAGATAGCGTGTTGTAACGTCGTCAAAGGGACGAGGGTTACGTAATGTCCAACAGTCCTGTAACAATCTAAAAACTTTGTTTCTCACCCCAACTACTGAGTCCGTCACTTGTGGGAACGTTTTGTTTAATAGTTGTGGCCCGATGTTCTTGTTCTCACTTTGGTGAGAAGCGAACATTACTAACCCGTAAGCATAACATGATTCTTTATGTTGCATGTTAGCCGCTTTTTCTAAATCATGAAGTCCTATATTCGGATATATTGAGTCAAAATAATTTCTTAACCCGTTGCATAAAATAGCATTTGGGTTTCCCGCAATATATGCGTCAAAGTAAACACATCGTAACTTATGGATTTCCCAATGTGATATCCCCCATTTTTCGAACGAAAGCCTTTTATAAACCAAGGCATTCTTGGAACGTTCTTCGAATGTCTTACAACCTGATCTCGCCTTAAATAGTTATGCCGAGGTATTCTGACCGACTCTAGACAAGATTTCATCAATCATGTCTCCGGGTAGGTCTCTTAAAATATTGGGTTGTCTATCCATTTTTGTGTTTTTATACTGTAAAATAGACAAGAGTTAGATTCATAAAAAAAATACTTATTAATACAAGTAATTTTTACATATATCATAAAGCATAAGCACACTATATTACATATATTACACCACACGAATACAACTATCTTATTCTGACTCACTCATTTCTTCTTCTTTGGTTTTGGTTCGTTTTGCCAAGTTTCTAGGGATATATGATGTTCCCCTAATACGAGATGTCGTTTTCCACATTGGTTTAGAAAAACCTGGTGGTTTAGAGGTTCCCGAGTTATTGTCACAACTTAAGAAACACGGGTGTTGACGATACATATAAAGTTCATCGGGTTTGGAATCAAATTTCTCTATTTTTATGCCATTTCCCTTATTGTTCTCTTTTGCCTTATTAAATTGTGTTGGGGTAATTCCTATAACATCATCGGAATCCTTGTCGGGATCCGATTCATCAGAGAATTGGTAATCCTCCCAATACTTTGCTTCCTTGGCGGAAACACCATTGACCATAATTAACTTTGGTCGGTTGGTTGAGGATTTTCTTCTACTTAACCGTTTTATTATTTCCCCCACTGGTTCTATTTCTTCTTCCGGTTCCGATTCTTCTTCCGGTTCCGACTCTTCTTCCGGTTCCGACTCTTCTTTCGGTTCCTCTTCGGGAACTTGTGAATCAGTCCACGAATCATTCCAATTTACATTTGACTCTTCATTATTATTAGGTGAGTCAATGGGACTTGTTCTAGAGGTAGAAATCTATCACATAATATCAAACACGTTAAGAGATTAATATATCACATAATATTCACATGTTAAAAATATATAGTTTCCAACAAAAATGTTAAGCAATCATTTTTAAAGAAAACACGGTCGAATTCCAGACTCACTAATGCATCCTAACAAACTCGATAAGACACACTAATGCAAGTTTTCTGGTTCTCTAAGACCAACGCTCGGATACCAACTAAAATGTCCCGTTCATATTGATTATAAACGTTCCATATTAATTGATTTCATCGCGAGGTTTTGACCTCTATATGAGACGTTTTTCAAAGACTGCATTCATTTTTAAAACAACCATAACCTTTATTTTATCTATAAAGGTTTAAAAAGCATTACGTAGATTATCAAATAATGATAATCTAAAATATACCGTTTACACACGACCATTACATAATGGTTTACAATAAGAATATATTACATCAAAAATAAGTTTCTTGAATGCAGTTTTTACATAATATCATACAAGCATGGACTCCAAATCTTGTCCTTATTTTAGTATGCAACAGCGGAAGCTCTTAATAATCACCTGAGAATAAACATGCTTAAAACGTCAACAAAAATGTTGGTGAGTTATAGGTTTAACCTATATATTATCAAATCATAATAATAGACCACAAGATTTCATATTTCAATATACATCCCATACATAGAGATAAAATTCATTCATATGGTGAACACCAGGTAACCGACATTAACAAGATGCATATATAAGAATATCCCCATCATTCCGGGACACCCTTCGGATATGATATAAATTTCGAGGTACTAAAGCATCCGGTACTTTGGATGGGGTTTGTTAGGCCCAATAGATTTATCTTTAGGATTCGCGTCAATTAGGGTGTCTGTTCCCTAATTCTTAGATTACCAAACTTAATAAAAAGGGGCATATTCGATTTCGATAATTCAACCATAGAATGTAGTTTCACGTACTTGTGTCTATTTTGTAAATCATTTATAAAACCTGCATGTATTCTCATCCCAAAATATTAGATTTTAAAAGTGGGACTATAACTCACTTTCACAGATTTTTACTTCGTCGGGAAGTAAGACTTGGCCACTGGTCGATTCACGAACCTATAACAAATATGTACATATATATCAAAGTATATTCAAAATATATTTATAACACTTTTAATACATTTTGATGTTTTAAGTTTATTAAGTCAGTTGTCCTCGTTAGTAACCTACAACTAGTTGTCCAACGTTAGATGTACAGAAAAAAAAATTGATATATATTATCTTGAATCAATCCACGACCCAGTGTATACATGTCTCAGGCTAGATTACAACTCAAAGTATATATATTTTTAGATTCAACCTCAACCCTGTATAGCTAACTCCCTCATTACTGCATATAGAGTGTCTATGGTTGTTCCAAATAATATATACACATGGATCGATATGATATGTCAAAACATGTGCATACGTGTCTATGGTATCCCAAGATTACATAATATCTTAGAATACATGTATAATACAATATAAGTTAGCTAGTATATGATTGATATAGATTTGTTACCAATTTTCACGTTGCTACAACAAAAAAAATTATCCAATCTTGTTTTACCCATAACTTCTTCATTTTAAATCCGTTTTGAGTGAATCAAATTGCTATGGTTTCATATTTAACTCTATTTTATGAATCTAAACAGAAAAAGTTTATCATAGTTTTTAATTAACTAACCCAAAACAGCCCGCGGTAGTCATTTCAGTCGAAAAAACGACGTCTAGATGACCATTTTAGAAAACGTACTTCCACTTTGAGTTTAACCATGATTTTTGGATATAGTTTCATGTTCATAGAAAAAAATCATTTTTCCAGAAGAACAACTTTTAAATCAAAGTTTATCATAGTTTTTAATTAACTAACCCAAAACAGCCCGCGGTGTTACTACGACGGCGTATGTCCGGTTTTACAGTGTTCTTCGTGTTTCCAGGTTTTAAATCATTAAGTTAGCATATCATATAGATATAGAACATGTGTTTAGTTGATTTTAAAAGTCAAGTTAGAAGGATTAACTTTTGTTTGCGAACAAGTTTAGAATTAACTAAACTATGTTCTAGTGATTACAAGTTTAAACCTTCGAATAAGATAGCTTTATATGTATGAATCGAATGATGTTATGAACATCATTACTACCTCAAATTTTCTGGATAAAGCTATTGGAAATGAGAAAAATGGATCTAGCTTCAAAGGATCCTTGGATGGCTTGAAAGTTCTTGAAGTAGAACCATGACACGAAAAACAAGTTCAAGTAAGATTTCCACTCGATATAAGATTGTTATAGTTATAGAAATTGAATCAAAGTTTGAATATGAGTATTACCTTGTATTAGAAATATATCTTACTGTAAATAAGAAAGATTTCTTGAGATTGGATGATCACTCTACAAGATTGGAAGTAAGCTAGCAAACTTGGAAGTATTCTTGATTTTATGAAACTAGAACTTGTAGAATTTATGAAGAACACTTAGAACGTGAAGATAGAACTTGAGAGAGATCAATTAGATGAAGAAAATTGAAGAATGAAAGTGTTTATAGGTGTTTTTGGTCGTTGGTGTATGGATTAGATATAAAGGATATGTAATTTTGTTTTCATGTAAATAAGTCATGAATGATTACTCATATTTTTATAATTTTATGAGATATTTCATGCTAGTTGCCAAATGATGGTTCCCACATGTGTTAGGTGACTCACATGGGCTGCTAAGAGCTGATCATTAGAGTGTATATACCAATAGTACATACATCTAAAAGCTGTATATTGTACGAGTACGAATACGGGTGCATACGAGTAGAATTGTTGATGAAACTGAACGAGGATGTAATTGTAAGCATTTTTGTTAAGTAGAAGTCTTTTGATAAGTGTCTTGAAGTCTTTAAAATGTGTATGAATACATATTAAAACACTACATGTATATACAGTTTAACTGAGTCGTTAAGTCATCGTTAGTCGTTACATGTAAGTGTTGTTTTGAAACCTTTAGGTTAACGATCTTGTTAAATGTTGTTAACCCAATGTTTATAATATCAAATGAGATTTTAAATTATTATATTATCATGATATTATGATGTACGAATATCTCTTAATATGATATATATACATTAAATGTCGTTACAACGATAATCGTTACATATATGTCTCGTTTCAAAATCATTAAGTTAGTAGTCTTGTTTTTACATATGTATTTCATTGTTAATATACTTAATGATATGTTTACTTATCATAATATCATGTTAACTATATATATAACCATATATATGTCATCATATAGTTTTTACAAGTTTTAACGTTCGTGAATCACCGGTCAACTTGTGTGGTCAATTGTCTATAAGAAACCTATTTCAATTAATCAAGTCTTAACAAGTTTGATTGCTTAACATGTTGAAAACACTTAATCATGTAAATAACAATTTCATTTAATATATATATAAACATGGAAAAGTTCGGGTCACTACAAGTATATGATATGGTTTTAATGAACAAATATAATGTTCTTCGGAGAAACTTAAGTCAATGAGTAATGAAGTTGCTGGTAAGTTTCCATTAATGTGGTGAGATATAAACGGTTTCCCGAGAACGATGATGAAGGGAAAACTTATACATCAAGGTTATAATAAGACTAGTACGATTGAAAAGTCGATGTTGACTTGCTGGAGCTGTGACAAAATAGGCTACTTTGGAGAGGTATTGTGAAGTTATTTTCGGTAATAACAATGCCAAAAGAGTTAGCACAGATACGTGTTAAACGTTTACTCAGGTTCCAAGAGTTTTTCAGGTGCATAACTATATGCATAAATCTTTTCTTCTGTAGATAAAATGCGGTTGGTTCATCCCCTCGGTTGAGGTGTTTTCAAGAATCATGAAAGGTTTGAACGCAGATTGTAATCGTCAAGATGCAAATGAGGTTTAAGATGAAATCAAGTGGCAAACTTGAAGAATTGTTTAGTTTCATATGTTATAATCAATATTTTAATTCATTTTAATTGTCCAATATTGGCAGTCCACAGTTAGCAGTCCACAATTAGTAATCCAATCATATATAGTTTAATATATAATATTCAAATTAATTAATACGTATCGTGACCCATTATATACATGTCTCAGACTCGATCACAACTCAAAGTATATATATTATTTATGATCAACCTCAACCCTGTATAGCTAACTCTAGCATTACTGCATATAGAGCGTCTATGATTATTCCAAATAATATATATAGATGCGTCGATATGATATGTCAAAACCTTGTATACGTGTCCCGATATTTAAAGTGCGTAGAATAAATAACAGAAATTAAATGACGATAAATAAAATTGAGGGAATTAAAATTGCGATAAATAAATTGCGATAATTAAATGTAATAAGGAATTAACAGGTAGCTAGGAACAGTTAGCTAGGATTTTGTTAGCGTGATTTCTTAACAAAATTTCTCATAGTTAATTTGTTTGTTTCTAACAAATTTTATTTTTTTTTTCCAATGTTTTCTTCATTATGCCACTTGTTGGATTCTGATAGGTCAAAATCCAAATATGAAATTGAATGAAAATGGTTATTCTGTGGTGAACGGATGCGTATATCGATGGATGTAACTAGGATAGTAAGTGACTGTTGAATCAGATTCGAAGAATGTACAGTGTAACTTATTAATGTGAAATCTAAATATTCCTTGGGTGTTACCTACCCGTTAAAATATTTTCACCATTAACAGTTTGTACGAAAGAATTTTTAATTACAATCTTTATGAAAATATATATACATATATATTTTCTTCAAATGTAATCATGGATTTAACGAGTATATATAATATTAAACTCATTTGATTTACCGTTAGAACTAGAATACATAATCTCTAAAATATTAGAGATTACATAATCACCATGTCGAACGAAGATAAATGATGTAGAACGTCATGTAGAACGATGATTATACTCGAGGTACAGATTATGATGTTGAGGCGTGTAGTGTTGAGGCTTGTGCTGTGGATGTTGTTGTTGGTGGTACTGATGTTTCCGGTGATGTTGTTGAAGCTGGTAGGTTTTGCACCACATTTTTCAAATTGATTACTCGAGCGTGAAGCTCGTTGACTTCTTCCATTACTCCAGGATGATTGTCGGTTAGAACAAGCGAATGAATAAGGTCTAGAATTTGAGATAATATATAATCGTGATGAGACACTCTGGAAATGAGAGAGAAAATGGTGTCTCGGACAGGTTCTCCAGTAAGTGCTTTAGGTTCTTCGCCAAGAGGAAAATATGGTGGATGGAAGGGATCACCTTCTTCTTGTCTCCAATGATTTAGTAGACTACGAACCCATCACCAATTCATCCAGAATTGGTGATGACTGACTGGTTGATCCATTCCAGTTACACTGATTTCGGGGCTCGAGTGAACATCCATATCGAAATCCGAGGGACTTGAACTAGTGGCGAGTTCCATTTCGTACGATTGAATGAAGGATTTTTCGATATGAAATGATTTTTGGCTATCGGATGGTATTCTAACTACATAGAATATATATAAATAAATAGAACAAAGGATTTCGTAGATTGCGGAGGAATTTACGGAATATGTCAGGCAAGGTCTACAGTAACAGATATGCTAAGATATGGATTAGCAGATATGCTAAGATATGAATTTTGTCTATACACTATTCATGCAATCAATGCAGTTAGATGTGTCTGGACTAAGAATGATAAGCAAGTGATTTTTTACACAAAATGATAAGCAAAACTTTTGACATGCAGACACGGTCGAAGTCCAGACTCACTAATGCATCTAAACAACTATCAGTTAGACACACTAATGCAAGACCTGGTTCGCTAAGACCACCGCTCTGATACCAACTGAAAGGACCCGTTCATATCGATTATAAATGATTCATATCAGTTGATTACATTGTGAGGTTCTGACCTCTATATGATACATTTTACAAACATTGCATTCGTTTTTAAAAGACAAACTTTCACTACATCAAAAGTTGACGGCATGCATACTATTTCATAATGCATCCAACTATAATTGACTTAATAATAATCTTGATGAACTCAACGACTCGAATGCAACCTCTTTTGAAATATGTCATGAATGACTCCAAGTAATATCTCTAAAATGAGCAAATGCACAGCGGAAGATTTCTTTCATATCTGAGAATAAACATGCTTTAAAGTGTCAACCAAAAGGTTGGTGAGTTCATTAGTTTATCATAAATAATCATTTCATAATTTTAATAGACCACAAGATTTCCTTTATTCAATAATCATACACTCTCAAGTGTTTAAAAATCATTCATATTGATTGAACACCTGGTAACCGACATTAACATCATGCATATAGAATATCCCCAAAACAGAAATCCATCTGCATAATATAAACTCGAAGGACTAAAGCATACCATTTTTCAGTATGGGGGGTGTTAGTGCCCGTAGATCTACCTTTAGGATTAGCGTCAATTAGGGTGTCTGTTCCCTAATTCTTAGGCTACCAAGCTAAAAGGGGTGATATTCGATTCGATAATCCAACCATAGAATGTAGTTTCGAATACTTGTGTCTATTTCGTAAAATATTTACAAAAGCAGCGCATGTATTCTCAGTCCCAAAAATATATATTGCAAAAGCATTTAAAAAGGGAGCAAATGAAACTCACGATCCAATATTTTGTAGTAAAAATATTCATACGACGATACTGAACAATGCAGGGTTGGCCTCGAATTCACGAACCTATATCATTTGTATATATATTAAAACATATACTTGTAGTCGAACAAATATATATATTATTATTAGTGATTCAACTGTTATTTTAATGTGTTATGAGTTCCATTAGTAACTTAAATATATTTATTTTATATATCTTGAATAATTAAATAATAATAGAGTTAGGTTATATGTATTAGATATAGTTTTATATAACTAATTTTTATTGTAATAATAATAGTAATATTAATAGTAGTATTGATAATAATAATACAGTTAAGTTATGTATATTTTTTATATAAATCATCTTTATTTGATATATTACTAATACTGATAATAATAACAATAATATTAATAATAATAACAATAATAATAATAATGATGATGATAAAATAATACTAATTTTGATAAACTCATGATAATTCTTAATAATGATAGTAACAATAATTTCAATAGTAAATTGATATTTTTTATAAAAATGCTAATTTTAATGGTAATACAAATTTTAACAAAATTTTTTTTTAAAAATAATGATACATTTAGTAGTAGTAGTAGTAGTAGTAGTAGTAGTAGTAGTAGTAGTACTAGTAGTAGTAGTAATAGTAGTAGTAGTAGTAGTAGTAGTAGTAATAATAATAATAATAATAATAATAATAATAATAATAATATCTATAATACTAATACTTTTAATAATAATAATAATAATAATACTAGTGATAAAAGCAGTGATAATAATAATAATAATAATAATAATAATAATTGATACTAATTTAATATTAATGATAATAATAATTTGCATTATGATAGTAATAATAATACTAATAATACTTAGTGATAGCAATAATGATAACAATATTACTCATAGTAATAATCATATTACTAAGGTTAGTAATAATAATAATAATTAACTTAATAATAATAATAATAATAATAATAATAATAATAATAATAATAATAATAATAATAATAATAAAAGAAAATGAGACTACCTTTAAAGAAGCTAAAAAAAATAACTGTCCAGGCCTAGATTCGAACCCGAGACCACTCGCTAACCCGAAACACACTTAATCATCGAGCTGCTGCTTATAATCAGTTTTAATTCATATCCTAATTTATTTAAACCTCTTTTTCTGTTTTCCTTGTTGTTCTTCATAATACTAAATCGATCAGTGAATTTAAAAATCATCACAACTAAATCAAATTTTGGTTTTAGAGTTCTAAACTGAAACAGAAATGTTTGTACATATTTTTTTGGGATTAATCAGAAAAAAATAAAATAAAAAGCTGAAGAACATATTTGATATAAAAATCAAATTCAAATTTAAAGGCTGTTATAGACCATAATTCCTTCATGAAAAAGGTTTGAAATCTTTCATGTAAACTATCTGATTCATCAATTTAATCTAAAACATCAAAACAAATTCGAATTTACCCATGAACAAATTCTTTGACTTTTTAGGATCTAACTTTGACTCCAAAATTATCACTCAATTTGAAGAATTTAAAACTGAAATTTTACAGAAAGTTAGTTCATAAGATTCCTAACATAACCACAATTACACATTTTAAAAACTCACTCGATTTCAAGTTGATGTTAATCCCAGTCAAGAACACTTATGAACTTCAAATCGAATTTTGACTTTAAGACTGTTATAGCTTTCGAATTCATCATGAATTATATAGAAAATGACTCCTAGAAACTATCTGGATCATTAATTGATCCTACAACATCAAATTGATTCCGAATTTTACCAAGAACACTTCAGTTGACTTTTTGATTCAAAACTTTGACTCTAAAATTCGAATTCAATTCGATGAATTGAATTCTGAAACTTTCCAGATAGTTTAATTAAACGATTTCTAGCAACACTGCATTTCTAATTTTTGAAAATCGTTACGAAATTGAGTTGTTTGGAAAATGGAAGCAATAACAGAGTATTCGACAGTTTGCTTATATTCTTCTATAAAAATCAAATAATTAAAATAAATAAAGGTGATGATTGATCATAGCCTTGAAGGAAAGAATGAGTTTTGTAAAAAAAACACAGAGTAATCATTGATTTATATAGGATTGAATTTTCGAGCAGAATAATTAAATAAAAAAATAACAAATTAAAAAGAAGAAAACGATTGCAAACTGATTTTGGTTTCATGTGATAATTCGATTTCAATTGCTAATCTATTTACAGACATAATCCAAAATTTGCTACAGATTAAAAGTAACATGAAACAGTTTATGATTCTGATTTCTTATATATTTATTTATATAAATAATATGAATAATTAATAATTATAATTATAATAATAAAAATTCCAATAATAATAATATTAATAATTTAATAACAGTAATAATAATAAGAGTAATAATAATATGATGGTATTAATAATTACAATAATAATGATACTAATAATAAATAAGGGAAATAATATTATCTAATAATAATACAAGTATTAGTCATAATTATGATTTTACTAGTAGTTAACAAAACAAATGTATCAATTTCATATTATAATTGTTAATATTATTAATAATAATGATATTAATAATAGTAGTGAATGTAATAATAATATAACAACTAAAATTAAACTTGCAACAGCATTTAATATATTAATCTTATATTAAAATTAATTATGTAATACTTATTTTATATAATAACATATTTGAATATTTAATATTTATATATTATATATATATTACAATATATATAATCATCAATGATGTATTGAAGTCATATATATATATATATATATATATATATATATATATATATATATATATATATATATATATATATATATATATATATATATATAATTTTATTTTAATAACAACTTTTTATCTTCTGAATATATTTTTACATATTTATCTCTAATGATTAAATTACATTTTATTATTTCAATTTATTATGTAAACTTATATATATATATATATATATATATATATATATATATATATATATATATATATATATATATATATATATATATATATATATATATAGATTCATTTTAAATAACAACTTTATTATATCGTTTACTATTTTACAATTAAATCATATATCATTTTATATTTCAAATTGATATATATATATATATATATATATATATATATATATCTATTTACAATTAGTTGTTCGTGAATCATCGAGAATAGCCAAAGGTTAATTGAATGTATAATAACAGTTCAAAATTTTTGAGACTCAACTTTGTAGACTTTGCTTATCGTGTCGGAAGCATATTAGATTAAGTTTAAATTTGGTCAGAAATTTTCGGGTCGTCACAGTGTTCAATCCATATGAATGATTTTTGTCTCTATGTATGGGACGTATATTTATGAGAAATGGAAATGAAAATCTTGTGGTCTATTAAAACGATGAAAATGATCGATTATGATAAACTAATAAACTCACCAACCTTTTGGTTGACACTTTAAGGCATGTTTATTCTCAGGATTGAAAGAAATATTCCGCTGTGCATTTGCTCATTTTAATGATATTACCTGAAATCATTCATGGCATATTTCAAAATATTTTGCATTCAAGTCGTTGAGTTCAGTGAGATTATGATTAAGTAAATGACATATTAGATTATTTATAGTTGGATATTATGAATTGGTATGCATGACTGTCAACTTTCGATGTAATGAAAGTTTGTCTTTTAAAACGAATGCAATGTTTGTAAAATGTATCATATAGAGGTCAAATACCTCGCAATGTAATCATATTTTATTGTATTCGTTCTTATGGGTTAGGACGGGTCTTTACAGTGTTGTCACAATAGATTAAAGTTTTTGTAACATGAACACCATTGTCCTTCAGCTAGCTTTGCATCCATAGTACTTGAGCAGTACAACTACCAGCAGAAAAATATTCTGCCTCAGCAGTAGATGTGGACACAGTATTTTACTTTTTGCTCGTCCAGCTGACTAATCTCCCACCCAATAACTGGCAACCACCAGCAGTACTTTTCCTGTCTATTTTACACCCTGCAAAATTAGCATCTGAATACCCTATTAGCTCAAAATTCTGATCTTTGGGATACCAAAGACCACGTTTAGCAGTACCTTTCAGATACCTAAATATCCTTTTTACTGCTAGCAAATGTGACTCTTTAGGATCAGCTTGATATCTGGCACAGAGACAAGTGGTAAACATAATATCTGGTCACCTGGCTGTGAGATAAAGTAGGGACCCAATCATACCTCTATATTCAGTGATATTGACTGGTTCACCATTGGGATCAGCATAAATTTTGATAGATACTGCCATTGGAGTCCCTATATCTTTTAAACAGGTCAGACCAAATTTCTTTAACATATCTTTGATATATTTATCTTGACTTATAAAAATTCCATCATCAAGTTGTTTAATTTACAATCCTAAAAAGTATTGCAAATCTCTTTGCAAGCTCATTTCATATGTCTTTGACATAAGTTTTAAAAAGTCTTGACAATGTTTTTCATTTTTAGATCCATAAATAATATCATCCACGTATATCTGTACCAGCAAGAGATCACCATCTATCTCCTTTGAGAAAAGAGTGGTATCAATTGTTCCAACTTTAAAACCTATACCAGTGAGATACACATGAAGTGTCTCATACCATGCTCTTGGTGCCTGTTTTAGGCCATATAGAGCTTTGTCAAACTTGTAGACATGGTCTGGATATTTACTGCTTACAAAACCAGGAGGCTGTTTGACATAGACTTCTTCTTGCAGCTTCCCATTTAGAAATGTAGACTTAACATCCATCTGGAATACCCTAAAGTTTATCTTAGTTGCATATGCCAAGAACAATCTGATAGCTTCCATCCTAGCCACTGGTGCATATGTCTCTTCATAATCCAATCCTTATTCCTGTTTGAAACCTTGAGCTACCAATCTAGCTTTATTTCTGATCACAATCCCATCTTCATCCATCTTATTTTTGAAAACCCACTTGGTACCAATGATCTTCTTAGTTTCATCATCATGCTTAGGTATCAATGTCCAAACCTTATTCCTATCAAACTGGGAGATCTCTTCTTGCATAGCTCCTACCCAGCTTGGATCTTTGATTGCTTCTTCAGGACATGTAGATTCAATGGTAGATACAAAGTTTACATGCATACAAAAATTGCTGGTTGCATGTCTTCTTGTTTTAACACCACTAGCCAGATTACCAATAACTTGTTCAATTTAATGCTCCTTTGTCCATCTAGTGTTATGAACATGTGAGCTTGTTGTGGAACACACAACATCTTGATCATCAGCTGGCTCAGAGGTATGAGCAGCAGTGGGAGTCAGTTGTTCATTAAGAGTGTAACCAGTACCAGCTTGTGATCCTTCAGAACCAGTAGACCTATGCTCAAGTTGTAAAACTTCAGTAGAGCCAGTAGGTCCACCTGGTTTAGACACAGATGGAACAGAGTGTTCCATCTCATCATCAGAGAACCCAGCAACATGGATTGGTGAGGGATTTGCTGCTGGTTCTTCTTCATCATCTAGAGCTTGCTGAGTTGGCTCTTCAAATTCATCTTCTTGACTAGAAGATGAAGTAGGGGCAGTTTCATCAAATGTAACATTAATAGATTCGTCAAAATAACCCCTTCTTTTATTGAAAATCCTATATGCTTTTGACATGTTGGAATATCCAAGAAATATACCTTCATCAGCCTTAGCATCAAACTTGCCTAGCTGATCCCTATTGTTTAGAATGAAACAGGGAGTGCCAAATACATGAAGAAATAAAATTGAGGTCTTCTGCCTTTGAGAACTTCATAAGCAGTTTTCTGATGTCTTTTCACTATTAAAGATCCATTCTGGATAAAACAAGTAGTGTTCACAGCTTCTGCCCAGTATGAATTTTTTAGCCCAGACTCAGCCAAGATAGATCTTGCTGCTTCAATGAGAGTTCTGTTTCTTCTTTCTGCAACACCATTCTGTTGAGGTGTTCTCAGCAGAAAAGTTCTGTGAAATACCTTTGTCAGCACAAAATTCTTCTAGTATAGCATTTCTGAATTCTGTACCATGATCACTTCTAAGCTGCTTCACCAGTTTCCCATTCAGTAGTTCCATTCTTTTGATAAAATTGATAATTTCATCAGCAGCTTAACTCTTTTGCTTCAAATAGAATATCCAAGTGTATCTGGAATATTCATCAACAATCACAAGTGTATACTTCTTCCCACTACAGCTGGCTATATTAACAGGACCAAAAATATCCATATGAAGTAGGTGAAATGGTTTCTCAACAGATGAAATCTGCTTTGACTTGAATGAGGCATGGTGATGCTTCCCTTTTTCACATCCAGGACACAATCTGTCCTTCACATAAGACATTGTGGGTAGCCCAGACACCAAACTTTTACTAGATAATTTGTGAATATCTTTAAAGTTGAGATGTGAGAGTCTCTTGTTCCATAACCGCTTGAGGTTGTCTGCTGCCTTTGAATAAAAACAAGTATCAGTTGTTGTGACTGCTGTGTTCATGTCAATTTGATACATGTTCTCATGTCTTTTAGCTGTCAGCAGTGGCTTCCCTGTCTTATTAAAAATAATGTCAATTTTCCTTCTGAATTGAACTATCTTACTTTTGCTTGTCAGTTTGCTTATGCTAAGTAAATTGTGTTTAAGCCCAACGACATATGCTACATTTGAAAATGTAACATTCCCATTTGTTAAAGTACCAAAATCCTTTGTGTAACCCAACGAATTATCTCCATATGAAACAACTGGACCATCCTTTTCTTGATAGTCCATTAGCAGGGACTTACTTCTGGTCATATGTCTCGAACATCCACTATCGAGATACCAGATTTGCTTGTTTTGAATGCCCTGCACAGTAGCTAAGAGATTAGTTCTTTTTAGGAACCCATCCAAGGATGGGTTCTGGAAGGGTCATCTTTGATGATCTCTTCCTGTCTGCTGGTTTGCTAGAAGAGGCAGCAGCAGATGGGGTTCGGGTTTGAGTACACTAGTTAGCTAAGTGAAACTTGCTGCCACACTTGTAGCATTTTCTCACTTTTAGTATTGGTGACTGGTCATACACTGAGTAAATGAGGGCAGTAAAATCAGGTCTGCTTTCAGATTTGGCAGCTATGAGCTGGTCAAGCTTGACAATCATTATCTCAGTGATAGATGACCCAGTACATGATTCCACAATTTGGTCCACTTTAGCTTTTCTCTTAAGGGCAGCTTTCTTCTTAGAACCAACACTATAATCATGATATACTACTTTGCCTTTGTTATTCAACGAGCCAGTGTGGGAAGTTACTGACCCGTCAGCTGATACCGGTCGACTAGTATGAATCTTGATTGCTGCCTTTGACTTGCCATTATTGTGTTCTGCTGGCTTGTCAGCAGCTACTGGTTGACCAGTACAATTTTCATCAGCTGACTCAGCATTGGTGGAATTTGAACACGAAGGGGAATCAATTGATTACGACTTTCTTTGATTGTTTTCAGTGATTTCCCTTTTAATGCGTCTTTCTTTTGGAGTCATATAGTAAATGCTTGAGGGATCAGTAGTTTCATCAATTGAAGTACTTGTTTCCTTGGCTTTTACTTCATTCTCCAAAATTCCTTTCATGGAAGGTGGTGGGGTCTCTGTAGGTCTGACAAACTTATTTGTTAAGACCTTTTTACCCTTAACTATCTTAGCAAAAGTATTTGGAAAGACAGGTTTCGGATCAGTTTCAAGAATGGGTTCCATAAAAGTAACTTCTGCAATAGCAGTAGCAACAGCATAGTCACCAGCAAAGAAGGCTTCAACTTGGGCAGGCACCTGCTCATTTACACATTTAGTTGTGCGTTGAGTGGATGTACACCATGAAGCAACAACCTTTTTGAGGACGTTTAGCTGGTTCTTAACATCTGCTGCCTCAACGTGAAGGGACTTTAGAGCAAAATTTTGTTTTTCAAGTTTTGAAATTTCATCCTTCAAGATTTTAATTTCATCAGTTTTGCTTTTAAGTTTTTCATTTAAAGATTTGTTATCATTTTTCAAAACTTCTTCACGTTTACTGCCTCTACATAGATAAACTCTTAGGTAGTCAAACATTTCAGCTTTTTCATCATCAGTATAAGTTCAAAAATTATCAACCTTATACAACATTTCAGTTTTTCATTGAGGTGAATCCTTTTTCAGGTCAGTTTCCCTCATATCAGTTACAAATGTACTACCATTATCATCCTCTCAGACTCTTCGACCTCCTTGACCATCAAACATAGCTTTTTACCAGAAGCATAACCAACATCATCATCATCAGTATCACTGTCATGAAGAAGAGCTGGTTTCATTCCAGTCATGATGCTCAACAACTAGAACCTTTTCTGGCTTCTTTCCCTTCTTATCAGTCTTTGCACTCTCCTTCATCTGAGCTTTCATAGCTTTGTACTTGTTCTTGTACTTATCAGCTTTTGAGAAAGAGTTAGCATGTGAGATTGAAGGTTTCCTGGACATGCATTTAGCAGCAAAATATCCAACTTTTCCACAATTGTAACACTCAGATTTAGGACCTTTGACTGATTTGTTATTATACCTTGCACTCGGCTTCTTACTCCCTTTGTATGAATTGCTGGTTCTATTACGATTGAACCTTTTAAACTGCCTAGTCATCAAAGCCATACCTTCAGCAAACCCTTCCACATCATTTTCATCATCACTGCTCTCTTCAGACCCAGTACCACTCTCCACATCATCTTCAGCTGACTCTTCTTCTGCTGTCAACTTTTGAACCAGTAAAGCCTTTTGAGCTTTCTTTTTAGCAGCAGCAATAAGAGCAGTTTCATCTGTTTTAGAAGATTTTGAAGTGGTGAGGGCAGACTTAAAATTTTCTTTCAAGTTCAATTCAAGTTTAGCTTCTGCCTTCTCATGGTTCCAAAGTGTACCATAGAGAGAAGATATGTTAAAGTTCTTTAAAGTCTGGGTGGTTCTTAGAGGGTCAGTCACCGGTTTCCATTTAGCAGACAGTGAGTCAATGAATTTGTTTACTTGTTCAAAATCAGTATATGTGATTTTCAAAGTAAGCAGGTCAGCAACTAAGGAGTTAAAACTAATGAAGGTTTGCTTACGGGTCTCATTATTATAGGCAAAGAAAATTTCATACTCTCGTTTCAAAGCAATAATCTTGTTCTGTCAAACCTCATCCATGCCTTCATAAGTAACATCTAGATAGTCTAACATAAGCTTAGCATTCAGTTTTCCCTTAATCAGTTTGAACATGTAGTTAGGTAATGTTATAGCTAACAAAGTTCTGATCTTAGGGTCAAGTCCAACACGACGTTTGTCCTCATCATCCCATTTTGTTGGAGTGAGAACAACCTCTCTGCCAGGAATGGCAGGAGTGTCAAGTAGCGGGAATACTATCAATTGTCTCAGTTAGGATAAATGGACCATCTGTGGCAATACCAGGCATGAGTGGGTCAATAGACTCCAGGTGAAGCATGAACCTTGCCTTCCAAGTTTCATACTCATCTTCATCAAATTTGGGTGGTCTATTGGATGAGCCATTTTCAAGGTAAGCTGCATTTGAATATGCAGCCATGAGAGAATTCAGATCCAAGATATTAAATTATCAAGACTGAAGCTCTGATACCAGTTGTTGGTCCCTTCATAAACAACACGAGTATTGTAGAAGGGGGTGAATACAATTCTTCTTTAATGAACTTAAGCAGTTTAGACAGTTTAGTATTCAAGCAATTAAATTAAATAGAGTCAAAGGTAATTTTTCAACGGTTTATTCTTTATTGGTTAAATTACAAAGAATTACAACTATACTCGGAGGAATGATAGTTAGTTGATACAGATTTACCTTAAATATAGCTACAGAGGGTGTTCTAAGCTATTACACGTTTTGGACTCTAAATAAACAAAACTCACACCACTAGTTGTTACAATAGTGGATACATCAATTTATAGTAGTTCTATTGACAGTGTAATTGTTCTATTGTCCACTGATACATAGGATGTCTGTACTTGTGGAGAAAACTGCATCAGAGAGCGTGCTCTCCTCTTTCCTCTTTGGTAGCTATTTGCAGGTACACCACAATTCGGTTTGGCACCACTATTTGATTAAACAAATAGAATGTTGTGTTCCCTAGGCGTTGACAAAGGATAACACATGTCTGCACATGCGTTAAACTTCTGCATTCCCACATGGTCTTGTAAGGCCACTTGTCAGCCGCCGACACGTGTCCTTTTCTGTTCAACTTTGTCTTTGACTTCTATTGAATAGTACAATTGATGTAGACCACTCAGGAAACCACTATGCTTGTAATGGAGCATAGCTGTCTTGTGTAGTAAGCTGCATTCCAGCTATGCTGGTTCTTCATTGTTGAGTCACTTGATATTCTTAAATTGCTGGATACACATCATGTGCTAATTGAAGAATACTGTCTACCTTGTGCTGGTAGTCTAGGCAGCATACTAAACACTTGACACAGTGAAATCTGCTGTCTATACATAAACAAACTTGTGCTGGTTGCACATAACATTTTAGTGCAAATAAATTCTGTTTTGTCATAATTAAATTCTTAATTATTTTCAGGACTCAACAATAAGCCCTAACACAATTGAAACAACCCAACCCGTATTCCATACGATAATTTTTTTTTATATAATACACATTTACGTGCCAATTAAATATGTAAACCATTCCACACGTTTCGTTAAAACATACAACAAGTTTAGTGTTTACAAAAGGCACGAGGCCATAAATAAATGTGATACAAGTTTGACCTATCCAAAAGCGATAGTTTTAATCCAAACAATACTTCGAGCATGGTTTGGGGCTAAACTACCCAAAACGCTAGGCCAACTTCAAAGCCTCCAACGAAACATCATCAAAGGACACCTAGTGCCCAACAACCCCTTTTCTCCTATCCGCACCTGAATCTAAAAAGATAAACAACGAGAGGGGTAAGCTAATAGCTTAGTGAATGCAATAATTATACGTGTTCATATATAACCTACTTACTTGCAATCACTTACACAATACCGCATACAAGCTAGCAATTCGATAATCATGCAAACATCATGCATAAACTACTAACCACAATTCACAAGAAGCTAGCAACCACAATAGCATATAGTGCACAATTTAATATGCTAGATACGAATTCACATAATCATGGTTAACCAATCGTACAAGGGAACGGTACTCGTAAAATACCGTCGAAGTTCATAACATCCATTAGTGTTACTTAAACACCGCGTAATCACTAATCCCCCGGGTGATGTCTTGAACAACGCGACTAACTCACCCCCATGGCAATGTGGCGTCTTGAACACCGCAAAGATTCCACATGTCAATCAAAACAATGAGTGGTGCCTTGAACACCGCGACATCCACTCCCATGATAATGTGGTGTCTTAAACACCGCGACGATACCACATGTCAATCAAACAAAGAGTAGTGTCTTGAACACCGCGACAATACTACTCGTTACTTAGAATGTGGTGTCTTGAACACCGCGACAATGCCACATTCATAATACACAAATAAATACATTATATACGTACACGCATAATTATTCCACTCACCTTGACACAAGGATGATGATTATGCACTTCCGAACTTCAAAGCAATGTACCTAATACATTAAGTACACTTTCAATACACAAACTAGTGGAACTAGCCATATTACTTACACTTGAGCATTTAATCACCCAATTTGCATTAAATGACTCAACTACACCAAAACCGCTCATAAATGGCCAAGACTCAACTTCAATCACTAAAGCTAGTGAATTAAAGTCTACTAACACAAACTTGGGGTATTTCATACCCATTTAACCCAAACTAGGTCAACATTACTATTTTGACCCATTTTAACACTTAAACTTACAAAACTTGGTCAACTTAACCCATTTACAATTCTTCCTTCAATTACAAGTGTATTAGTGACTAAAAACACCATTTAACACTTACAACCTCAAATCTTAAGACCAAACTCTAGGTTATGGCTATTAGGGTTTACTTTCAACAATCTAACCCAAAATCCACCCATTTAACCCTCAAATGGGTCATACAAGTTCCAAATGAACCAAACCCTAGCATAAACCAATTAAAACTCAAACATAGAGTTAAAACTTACCAACGCTATCCACTCGTAGCTAAGAACGAGGAGAACAACTTTAATTCTTACTCCAAAGATCAACTCTCAATTCTTCACTCACAAATCTCACTTGAATTAAATTGGGTTTTTATGTTTGAGAGTAAAATGGAGAAGGAAAATGGAAAAGAAATGAGGAAAATGGATAAGTGGTGGAGATTTAATGCTCCCATCAGATCTATACGCCAAATTACCAATTTGCCCCTTAAAATCACTTAAATTGAGCTAAATCCGGAATCAGTCCAGCAGAACTGCCGCGGCGCGGCTCCAATTGTCGCGGTGCGACACATAAAGGAAAAACTGACCCTCCTTAGCATGCTTCCTGACTTCGTTTTGCTTGAGATACAGCGGCGCGACAAAGATCATCGCGGCGTGACAATACAAAGATATTTCGACCTGTTTAACTGGCCTCCTGGCCTTGATTTCAGTTAGATACCGCGGCACGACCAGGACCTCCGCGGCGCGGCAAAGGCCTGTGCCTGATCGTTTTCTCGACGACAAATTTAACGATTAAATATTTGGCTTGTACGCCCCGTTCTCGCTTCCTACATATGTCTAAACTTCACATTAAGTCTCACGTGACTTATCGCCATTAAAACTTATGTACATACTCATGCATGCACACATTCCCAAG